>NC_056739.1:318908820-319076320 GCF_019279795.1 Protopterus annectens
TATAATACTTTGGTGTAGGTTTGGACATATGTGCCAGTTCCTGTGGAGGAGGAGGGGCCTGTGAAGCTGTTACACCTTCCCTCAGGAGGTTGTAATCTGCTTTGGAGAAGTTTTTTTGTTTGACCCTAGCTGAGGATGGGGGTGGTCAGGGGAGATGGTGACTTTGAAAGTGACTGCTTTGTGGTTGAATCTTACCAGTGGTGATGACAATGTAGGGATGCTGCAGTGGTTACTCATGTTGGTCATTACCAAGTCCAAGATATTTTCACCTCTTGTGGGGGTGTCAACCAACTGGTCCAAAACATTTGCATTGACGAAGTCAAGGAATCTCTGGGCATTTGTGTTTTGGCATGAGTATTTCTTCCAGTCTATGGTTAGCTAGTTAAAGTCACCCAAGATCAGGGTAAAGAGTTGAATCTTGATAGATACGAAGAGGTCCAGATAGGTGGAGTGGTCATCTTGAGTCAGAGTTGGAGGCCTGTAGCCAGCTATGATATGAATAGGGTCTTGTTAATTGTTAACTGCACCTTGAGTATTACCTGTGCATCATTACTGTTTGATCAGCTTAGAGGTGTGTATGTCTTTTATATATATTGTAACTCCACTTCCTTTTATTTTGCTGCCCATGGTTTGGGGTCTGAATGAATGATAGGATGAGTAACCTGGTATGGCTGCAGTGCTCTCTGCAGCTTTGAACCAGCTTTCTGTGACTGCACAAATGTCAGCTTCTTCCAGGGTTAAGAATGCTTGCAATGAGTGAAATTTCATGTTTAGACTCCTAGAGTTTAGCAGCATGGCCTTTAATTTACGTTTTGATAAAATTTTCATGTTAGTAGTTTTGACCTCATGGCATTTCCTAAAAAAGGCACTATGGGAAAGCAAGAGCCTTTGCCAGGAGCCTGAAGCCCGAGAGAGACAGATGGCAAAGCATCGAGGCTTGTCAGTCATGTCATCCCAGGCTGTCAGGTACTGGATCCCCTTGGAATGACACCAGAAGCTAAGCCAATTGTTAAAGTCAATCATTTTCTGTTTGTATTGAGGCATCATTCTGGGTGATGGTAGAATGCTGCTTAAGGCTAGGAACATACCTGCCTGGGACACATAGTCAGCGAGCTCGATCATGTCTCTCTTCATATAGTCCAGGGAGGTATGCTCAAGTCATTCACTCCAACATGGACTATGACAGAGCCATAACAGTACTTGTTGAGAGACTTGAGTGCATTGGGGATATGTTGGATTTTACACCCGACAAACAACTAAGCGTGACTTTCTCCTTATCCAACCTGGTGAGGGGCGCATCTGTGTTTCTCACAATGGAGTCTACCATGACTAATATTTTGGGTTTATGTTTAGGCCTTAGTGACTGTGAGACACAGGTGTGTGGACTATGTGTGGTGTGTGGTGTGGTGGGCAGTGGAGTTTGTATGTGGTTTTGCCTCAGAGGGTTCTTTTGTTTGGGTATGCTTTTGTTGAGGACCTCCACATATGTGCATGTGTGCTGTGTAGGTGTGGGTGGTGCTTGAGGTGTGGTGTTTGTGTTGACAACATTCTCAGTGCCAGATATACTGGTTTGTGGGGGACAGAGTAATGACACTACGTGCTTGATGTAATTGCATCCCTCACAAATTGTGTTCCTAGGTGGTAGTAGTAGAGGGTTGTCCGTGTACATAAAGCAGTTACTACACTGTCTCAGGATGCCCAAATCGACCAGACTGGCAGGAGAAAATGTAAGAACTTGTCCATCCATATTTATCAGAAACTGAAAGAGCTAAAAGGGTAAAGGGAGGAAGGTCTAAGATTAGTACTACTAGATGATAACACAAGTGCTACTAAGGGAAAGCTTGTAGCTGGAATACCTCAAAAAGGGTTAGAAACCATGCAGTTGAAGCTCTGGATGCTGCAGACCTATATTTAGACTATGCTATTCAATTTTAAGGTTAAGAACTCAGTAAGAAAAAACTCACAATGAAGCACAGATTAATCACTTATAGTCAAAAGAATAGAACTCGTAGTATGAAAAAATACAGTTAAACAGCAACAAAATAAAGTAAAATCTAGTTAAATAGTAATGAATTGCAGTAGATAGCAATGAAATATAGTTAATCAGTAAATTGCTTTGAAACAGTACCTCACAATCACAACAGCAACAGCACAAATAAAGCAGCAATCCAGTAGAATACTGCCATCAATTTAGTGTGGCTACCAGCAAGCAATAATAGATACGGAAAACATAAATAAAGTAGAAGAAGTACAGTTTTTTTTTTTTTTTGTGACTGTGATGTAATTTTGTTTTGATTCTTATCAGTATCATGGACTGCATTAATGAAGAAGATAAGCTGTGTGTCAAGGCTTTAACAGGATAGCCCTTAATGATACTCAGTGCTGTTCTCCTACACCTTTTAGATGGTTTTAAAGCAAAGAGAAAAACAAAAATACAAACAATATTTTAACTTATTTTTTTTTAATTTATCTGCTCATTGGGTAAACACAGCTTGGAGTATTTCCTGGTTAAGCCACTTGCTTTGAATTACTAAGTAAACAGGTGGAGACTAAAAGTTTCAAACCCAGGACTACAGGGTGACACTTGTTAGCCCATAGTCTAAATCCTCTGTGCTTAATTCCTGATAGTTCCTGATAGTCCAGAAGTGAAGTAACTTTGAAAACAGATGCACCATAAGCTTATGTGTTATATTTTACATTTAAAGGCTTACTACTTTTTTCCATTTTAAATTGTATTCAAATGAACACACTACTCACTGTAGTCTTCAATTTTTGTGTTTCCCTCTACAATTTCATCTTGATCCGTAACACAAAAATAGATCAGTATGAAGAAGATTCAGATGTCATAAAAACAGATTTTCTGAAATAGTATACAGAAATATCACTTGAGGAGACTGGCCTTAGAATACATGGAATATTCTATATTGTGACAATTACCACATTAAAATCAGCAAATAAATTCATTAGTTTACAATGCCTCTCTCAGTCCTCTTAAAATAGTATGTTAAGCACAGTTTAATATGATGCAACTTGTGTTTCACACTAGATGATAATTGGTTGCCATGACATGAGGAAGGACAAAACTGTTTTGGCAAACCACTTCCTCAAAGCAATTAATTGTGGTTTAATTTTTGTTTGATGTGCTTATATAAATTTTTCAGCAGCTGCAGTCATGGTCAGTAGGCTGATTCCTCTCTGAGTTCATGCATTTACAGTAACCAAATATGAAGTCAAGTTTATATTGTTTTGACCTGCGCTTATTGTGCTAAACGTTCTTTTAGTAGCATCCGGTTTTGTTTAACACCAGATAATCCTATATTAGAATATATATATATATATATATATATATATATATATATATATATATATATATATATATATATATATATATATATATATATATATATATATATATAGTTAGATATTTATAGATTCATAGGTTCATATGTTGGTACTAGGCTATTGGCCCTAGGGCCTATACAAGCCTAGCCATAACAATTCCCTGGTTATTTCTTCCCACACTATTTACTTCCCTGGACCCCTGACTGATGTGATCCCCGGGGTGAATTTCCTTTCTCCCATCCAATCATCAAGGTTCCTTTTGAAGAGGGCCAAAGAGGCGCTCTGCTTGACATGTATGGGCAGTCTATTCCAAAGTCTGGGGAGTCTCTGTGTCAGAAACCTATCCCTCCAGCATGTTTTGTTTATTGTGATAACAAGATTTAGATCCCTGGAGCGTGTGGCTCTGAGGGATTGGGATTTCTTTAAGTGTAGCATGTCCAATAGCTCTGGGTTTGACATGGTCTTGTATGTTAAGCAGAGATCACCTCAGAGTATACGATATGCGACAGAGTATAGCTAGAGATATATGTATATATGTATATGTATGCATTTCTTAGGATGCTTGATGTTTTGAGAAATGTAGTACATTGTTATTTACAACAACAATGAATAGGATAAGGTAAATATTGGAAATGAATGAATGAATGAATGAATGAATGACTGTTTTGTACAGTAAGGTCCTGTGGCAAATATTCTATGAGGCATCCCTTTCTTCAAATTAACTACGTTATGTTTTTTTTAGTTGTTGTGCATAAGGATTTATTTATTTATTACAGCTGTGCACAAAATATTCCACATTCTTTGTCTTCAACACTTACACTTTATATATTATAAATTTGGGAAATGAGATGTTGGAGCACATCTTTCCAAAATCAACAAAATTGTGTGAAGTATTGAAATGTATATAAAATATTCACTCTTAATTCTCCTAGTTGGGTAGCAAATATGGGAATCTCTAGACATTTTGCCTTAATAAGATGCATTCAAGACTGGCAACTCCTGCGAGCTTAGTGAAGCTGAGTGAGGGGGGCACGGTAATGGATTAGTACCATGCACTATGTAAAACTAAAACTACATTTGCCCAGCTTTCTCTAGTAAAACAGGGTTTGAGGACTCATTCGTCAAAGTCTGCTGTATCTGTTTACACCATATTTACTCTTCAGCAGAAGAGAACGTATTTGTGATAACACTTCTCCACAAGGTTGTAAATATCCTGTAGCTGCCTGCTTAAAATGGTTGTGTTAACTGCAAGAGGCAAGCACAGAAGTCAAGAAAAAGTGATATATGGGAGCAGAAATATTAAGCAATAGTTAATCCATTTGATTCTGTGCTTCTACGGTCCAAAGGAAATCTGGGTACATGAATCGGATATCCTTTAAGTGTAATCATGATTGCACATTCCTAGGTTACTTAATATGTCACATATAGTAATATGTGGGACGTAATGTATTTATTCTAAGGAAGCTACAGATGCTAGTAGTGGTGCATCATATGACCCATTGCTCTGTCAACCTGTAGTAATTTATCATGGGGTCATTTCAAAACTGCTTGAGCTGCTTTACTTTGTTATATCTAATAATCTGCATTATTATATTTCACAAGGTCATAATATGGTGTCAGAATAAAAACAAATCTGTTACACCAACATCTGAAGCTGCAATTCCATTATGCTTCACAGGAAAGCTGCCTCCATAGTTCTTAATCATAAGTCAACTAGGCACCCATTTAGAATGCTATTGTTGTATTTCTGGTAGAAGTGCTTTTCGGGTAATTGGTTATTATAGTAAGGAAATGCAATATTTCTTTACTATAGAAAAATAAATAACGGAAAAGTACCCCTACTAGAGAGCCAGGTGTGGCAGTCTAGGGCCATTCAGTTTGGTGCCATCTGTTCATCCCACACACAAACAACCTTTGCTATCATGGGAGGGACAGTGCAAGAAATCAACAAATTAAAAATGGAGATTTTGGTGCAAAGAGAAAGCTTGATGAATGCTTGATGACAGCATGAGGCAACTGTGTATTTTTTTAATATTGCTACTAGCAGGCAACAAGAAGTTTTAGATAGTTGGAGACTGGCTAGTCCTCTTTATTTTGCCTAATTTGTTTGCCCTGTCCCATATACTTCTCAATTATCATGACTTTCACAGAATATCCAGATTTATGCCTCAGAGTTTTTATTAGTTCTACACAATATTTGCAGTTTCTGGCAATTCATTGCTGTCTGAAATCCCTAAATAATGACAAACATTTGAATTTCAGACTTAATATCATTTGAAAAAATTACATATACATAAGTATTTTTATATAAATAAACTAAAGTTGGTCACAGACAAATAATAAAATAATGTACCTTGTCAGCAGTAACACTGGTCATATATCTTGTATGACATTTTAACGTCAACAAAGTCCTGAAAAGACTCAGGAGCATACATCACAGACGAATTACAAGTCTGAGAGCTGTACAAAGGAAGTTATGTGAAGAACTAATAATACAACTGACAGTGCTCTCACGTTTGAAATTTACAATGAAGGATACTGCTGCAGCCGTTTTACAGAGTACATGTCAGGTGGCGCATCATATGAGTCAAAGAAAATGAAAATGTAGATGCTTAGATAACAGTATGACTTCTACTTGACCTGTTTTGATAACAAGAAGTAAATGAATATGGTTTCTGTAGCAGATAAGACATAATGCATATGCAGGATATCATTTATAACCATGAGCTGTTCAATAAACTAAACGATATAGTGTATCACGACTTCCTTTGTTAGCTTGAAATTTCCAGGACAAGCTAAATACAAAACGTATTGTCATGTAATCATAACTAAAATATAGAATACATGCCAGTGGATATGATCTATGTCACACTGCTTCAGTCCATTCTGTGTAACTAAGAAGGTGTACTGGTTGCCGTAGAATATTTATAGACCTGACTTAGGGAATGTCACAAGCAATGTATCAAACATGAAAATGTAGTAAACGAGATGTGCAGTCCATTCAGCTCATGTCTATACTAGAGCTAGCTTTATTTAGGTGACAATGCCTGCTTGAAGGAGTCTACTTTTTCAACTAATCATCTCCTCATTCATATCACTCCATGGATACTCTTTTGCTTGCGCAGTATTTCAAAAAAATAGGATGTATGTAGTATTGTAATATTTCAAGGAATATCATTAAAAATCCATCTGTTTATTTGTTTGTTATTCCCTCTTCCACCCCGTCTATGTATCATATTTCTGGTGATGCTACTGTGTTCAAATCACATCTCGTCATCTGTTTTACAATAATAGTTTTTGATCTTCTTTCAGTCCCTCCATTTTTGAAGTAATTTGTGTTACATTACATTACATTACATAACAAACTGCAGAAGAAAACAATACGACCTTCTCTGTCCACTTGTCATAGTTAACATCCCACAGCTGCTTCATCCACCCCCAACTACATATATTTCAGATCCACTTGAGGGAATAGTTTGTTCTTCCTTGCCCTACCCAACTAAAAAAGTGTACTTTAGTCCTCCCAACAATACATGAGATTCTTGAATATTACCTCTTTTCCCTGGAATTCACGCCATTTAGAACAGAAGTTATTTTATTTGTGTTAATGTTGTCTCACTCTGTATTTGGTAATAGTTTGGCTGTAACAGCATATTTAGTACATGTGCTAACCAGGAGTGTTAAATTGGTTCTCACATTTTCAGTGGCGTGCACAGGAGAAATTTTCCACTGGAAAGATAACAACACTGAAAAATGAATTACAAAATTCAATAGCTATAAAGAAAATACAATCTAAAGCATTATGCAAGATTTTAAATGGTTTGCACAAAGAATACTGCACATCAGTAAAACTGTATATGGCTATAAATGAACTATGTCAATCCTCTTTTATAGTGAGTTAAAATCATATTTTATACAGTAATAGCATTTTGATTGATGAAATGCTTGCAGTGCATTCAAGAGATGCACACAAAGTAATGTAACACTAAAGAAAAAGTTGGGTAAGAATGAAAAACAAATTAAATGTAGCAGTTGTGGAGGTACAACTGCATGCATTGCACTACAGATTGGCAAGGCAGTGCAATATAGTCAGTGAGAAAAACATGTACGTAATACCAACTGAGATGCAATAACAATGAGTAAGGGGAACAGTGAAACAGTAAATGTGCAAGGAGTGTAATAGCATAGGTCAGTAGAAGGAAATACGAGGTCGGCCGCAGTGGTGCAGTGGTTAGTGTTGTTGCCTCACAGCAAGAGGTTCTCCGGTTCAGTTCTCGGCTCGAGTGCCTTCTGAGTGGAGTCTGCATGCCCTCCCATGGTTGAGTGACATTTAAAGACATGCAGGTAGGTGTGTGCTTGAATGGGTATGCCTTTGTTGAAGGTTGGGCGTTGGGCTGGCACCTTGGCACAGTAAAAATATACTGCCAATCATAACCGACTGGCTTTCCGCTGTAGTGACCCCTAACTGGGAAAAGACACTACTAGTAGAAGGAAAAAAGAGGATGTATATTGTGAATGTGACTAGGGAAGGCTACCAGTCAGCTATCAGATGACACAAAGATGAATGGAAGTAGTGCAGTGTTTGGCCAGCCATCATGGAGAGAACATCCATGGTGTATTTTAAATAATTAATAACTTTCAAGGAGTGAAACTGAGTAATTGAGATCAATGGAGTAAACACACCAACTAGTAAAAACAATAAAAAACAGATCTCAACACCAGAAATTAAAAACTCACTTAATTTTATTCAAATACAAGAGCAAGCTTTTTTTTTATTTCTGGTGTCGAGATCCATTTTTTATTATTTTTACTGTATTTTAAATAATATTATGAACAGCAGTGGATGATGATTTGGTGGAGAAATATATAGGTCAAGGTAAGGGAAAGAGTCATTGAGTTGAAGTCACTTTCAATAAATGCAGTTCCAGCAAAAATATTTAACTGAAAATGCATTCAGTGATAGTGGAAAATTCTCATTTCTCCACTGTTATGCAATCTCAAAGTAGGTATGTTGATTGGAGTGGTGAGTTTCTCCATACATGGGAGCTGCAGAGGTGATTCCTCCCTGCAAAAAAGGTTAAATTGAAGTTTTTATTTAAGGTTTGTTTACTTCTATTTTTTATCATTTCATTATATTACATTTGTTTTGTTTTAAGTCTTCTGTTCTGTTGAAGTTTTAAGAGGTCTTGTCTAGGGTCAGTTAGAAAAGATAGCAAAGAATTCCTTTGCAAACAGTGAATAACATCAGCTAATTAGTGGGAGGAGCTGAGGAATAACATTCCTCATTTAGCCTGAATTATTTGGTGGCATCTCTATTCAGCTTTAGTGCTTGCTTGGTTTGCTAACTGTACTCTGCTTGAATATTGCTGATCTCTGTTTCTATTTTATTTCTCCCACCCACTCACTCAACTGTTATTGTACTCTTAAACTTGGTGGCTTTTGAGCTGCCCACCTCTACTATAAATCTGACTTTGGAGACTCCTTCCAGTCCCATCTCATCATTCTACTGAGCACAGAGAGATCATTTGGGAAGGCCCAAACCCTTTCCTTCCTTACTACTTAACTAATACATGCACTTTATTCAGCTGCTTTTAATGTATTTGTGCTTCTTCCTATTTTATTACTTTATTTTTCTTTTGTTGCTTGTTCTTAAAAGTGTTCAATTGCATTTATTCTGCTGCATTTATTACTGCTTGTTACTAGTCTGATTAAATTGTAACTGTTATTCTAAATGGTGGGTTAAGCACTTGGGCTTCAGGCCAGTTATTTTTACATTAAGGTTTGTGGTCTACATTATTGTGAAAGAAGAGGGGAACTTTGCCCTTCTGAGCTGGGAATTGCTGGTGAAGGCTTATTGTGAATGTTGTTATAAGTGTCTTTATTCTGATTTAAGCACTTGGGTTTCAAACCAGTTATTTTACATTAGAAAGATTTGTGATCTAAACTCTTGTGGCAGGAGAGCATAGCCAACACCCTTCTAAGCTGGGAATTGCTGGTTGAAGGCTTATTGTGTCTGTTCTTCTGAAAGTGTCTTAGTTCTGGTTTAAGCACTTGGGCTCCAAAACAGTTATTTTACATTAGGAAGATTTGTGTTCTAGACCCCTGTAGCAGGAGAGTGTAGTCTACATACGTCTAAGCTGGGAACTGCTGGTGAGGGCTTATTGTGCCTGCCATTCTAACTGTTTTTGTTCTGGTTTAAGCACATGGGTTCCAGACCAGTTATTTCACATAAGGAAGGTTTGTGGTCTACACTCTTGTGGGAGTATTCTACTGAATTGTTGCTTTATTTAAACTTTTTTTTTTGGTGTTGTGACTGCAATTTTCTGCACTTTGAATCTCTAGTATTTCTGTATTTTATAGCATAGGCTAGATTCAGGCTTGCTGAATCTAGACTGATTGGGAAGATTTGAGTTCTTGCACCCTTGTAGCAGAAGTGTGCAGCCAAGGACTCATCTGAGTTGGGGATTGCTGGAATAAGTTTCAGTCTTGGGCTTTCCTTTGATTTCTTTGTTTAAAATAATTTAACCTCACTTGTATTTAAGCATTGTGTTTGCACGAGTTTGCACTCAGTTTACTGGAGCTGTTCAGAGACTGGTGACTTTAGCCAGAGATCTAGAGGGAAGCGATACTAAATCCAAGGCATCCATTAAAATCTGATGGAAAATAAGTATTTTTAAAGCCTACATTGCACTTTAAGAATAGTATTCTACTGAATTGCTGCTTTATTTAATCTGTGTTTTGCTGTTGTGACTGTGATTTTCTGCACTTTAAATTTCTAGTACTTCTGTATTTTATAGCATATGTTAGATTCAGACTTGATGAATTAGACTGTTTGATATCACATGAGCACTAAACCAACCATCTCACATTAAGAAGGCCTCCCTGCACTCTTGTGGCAGAAGTGTGCAGCCTATGACCCATCTGAGTTAGGGATTGCTAGAATAAGGCTCAGATGTGGGCTATGCCATTGATTACTTTGTTTTAAAAGCATTTAACTTCATTTATAATTAAGCATTACATTTGCACAGAGCTGTGCATCTCTCAATGGGTTTAGCTCAGCTGTGTATAGCTGTTCATAGAAGCAGACACCTAGAAAGACAATTTTCCCTATGTATCTGCTAGGGAACCTAACTAAGCTCCCATGCTTCACTGCACACAACAAAGTTGTGCACTGCTGCCCTGTGTGCCACAGTTGTGCATTGTGAAGCATTGAGGCAGTTTTCTACCCCTAGCCCTCCATAGAATGCCTGCTTTTTATTATTCTTACAGCAAAACCTGGTCCATCTAATCCACTACCCGCTAGTTACTACAGTATATCCCTGCCATAATGGCCAGACAGTTTTCCACCATTTCTCCAGCCAGCCTGATTGACACGGGCATCCTGAGGCAATATAGCAATTGTCTCATGTATACCGACAACCAATTACTCCTAAAACAAACAAATGCAACATGTGAGAGATGTATCTATACTATGAATTTAAAATCAGTTCTCTTACACAACAAACAGATATCAAGCAGGTTGTCAGCACACACACTTCACCTCTTGCACATAACAAGCTCACAACACATAAACCCACATATGAGAAGGTACTTGTTAGAAGCCTACGTAAAGATCAGAGACCTCCCAAGTGCAAGCCCACTGCACACACTGCAGACCCAACAGAATCCAGTACACATAATAATACACTCAATATGTCTCAGCCAATAAGCCCCTAAAGCAAAACATCTCAAAACCAAATACCTTGGTCATAGACGACAATGGACAAGGCTGGACAAGAAGAAAGTCATGGTCAGCTGCCTGTCATGTGTCAAGATACACCAGCTCATGCATGCACTCAAGTCTCTCCACAACAAGGACTGTTATGACTCTGTCATAATCTATGTTGGAGTGAATGACTTGAGATGTAGCTCACTGGACTATATGAAAAGAGACTTGCCTGAGCTCTTAGAATATGTGTCTCAAGGCAGGTATGTCCCTAGCCTTAAGCAGCATTCTACTTTCACCTAGGATGATGCCTCAATATAAACAAAAATGATTGATTTCAACAATTGGCTTAGCTTCAGGTGTCAGTGCTCGGGGATCCAGTATGATAGATATGACAGATATGGTCAACACACCATGCTGCTTTGTCAGAGGTGGTCTTCACCTCTCGCCACTTGGCTTTTGGTTACTGGCAACACTTGCCTTCCCCATAGTGACTATTTTAGGTAATGTCATAACAACAAAATTCCCAACATAAAAAACCCACTAGAGACAAACTGAAGGTTATGCTGTTTAATGCTAGGAGTCTAAATTGCTAACTGCACTCACTGGAAGGACTCCTTACCTTGGAAGATGTAGATGTCTGTGCAGTCACAAAGACATGGTTTAAGGCCACAGAGAGCACCCTGGCCATGCAAGGCTACAATGCCTTCCACACGTTCAGACCTCAAAACGAGTACGAAAGAACAAAGATGGAGGTGTATCCATCTTCATTAAAGACAAATACAGCTCAAGACTTATCAAACAGTACAAATCCCCTCAGCTAATCCAAGTCCAACTAACTGTAGGTAAAACACCCTTCCATATCATTGTTAGTTATAAGTCCCCCACCATGAATGACGAGAAACACTCTGCCTGCCTGGACCATCCTGAGTCAGTCAGTATACAGCCAAGCACCTTGATCTTGGGTGATTTCAACTATCCTTCCATTGATTGGGAGTCATATATGAGCATAAACATGCTCGTCCTAAGGTTCCTGGACTTTGTTGATACAAATGCTCTGGAACAGATAATCTGCACCCCCAAGGGGCTAGAATGTCCTAGTCTTAGTGCTCACCAACATAGGGGGTCCCTGCCCTAGCCACTGTGTGTTGCCTTCCCCGGTAAGGTCTGATCATAAATCAGTCTCTTTCAAAGTAATGATCATACCTGACTCCCACTCAAGAGCAAAAAGGATGACAATGTTCTTCAAAGCAAACTATAGCCTCCTAAGCAATGGCATAAATAGTTTCAACCCCATCTCCCCCCGGTACCACTGTCAACAATGACTGCTATACAGAGGTGTACACAAATGCCCTGTATAAAGATGTAAACAAATGTATAGACTCAGCTGTACCTGAATGGATCAAAACAAGGTCCTTACAAAAAAAACAAGCCACCCTGGTGGACATCAAGCATAAACAGATTATATAACAAGCAGAAGAAACTAATGTCCAAGAGCAACAGGGAACTGACTCAGCAGAGGAAAGATACCCTCCACAGCTTGAACAAGAACATTATATATCTTGTGAAGTCCTCTAAAGCCAATTACAAAGCTAAACAAGCATTCCTAGCTAAGGATAATCACAAGGCATTCTTTAGCTATGTCAGAAATCTAAAAGGGAAGGCTCAGCTTTGTGCCAAGCTAGTACTGGATGGTACCACTCATAATAACCTTGAGGATATCACCAACCAGATAGCAGACAAATATGGTGCAAACTTCACCCCCCTGTCCCCACCAGACATACCCCAAAGCATGCCTGTCACCAGTCCTTTACCTAGTATCTCCAAAGAACAAGTCATAACTGCACTCTCCATGGCCAAACACACAGCCTCTATGGGACCAAATAACCAGGTTGCCTACTAAATGGTCTAAAACAGGATCTAGTTGAACCATATTTTCTTAAACTACAGTCTACATACTGGTTTCATCCCAGCAGAGTGGAAAACAGCAAAAGTAATTCCCTTGCACAAAGGGGGTCCATCAACGACCCTGGGAACTATAGACCCATAAGTCAACCAGCCTTATCTGTAAGGCAGTGGAGAGAATCATGATGGACCTAATCAACAAATACAAAGGTGACCTTCAAACTCTGGATCCAACCCAATTTGGCTTCATTAAGGGTATATCATGCTTATTAAATCCAGTGGACTTGTTTGAGAATGTCACCAAACCCCCTGAATGAAGGCAAAACAATACATACAGCCTATCTTGACTTGGTCAAGGCTTTTGACACAATTCCCCACTCAGGCATCATTGAGAAATTCACCCAGGCGGGAATTAACCTACATGTCACTAGATAGGTAGCCAACTGGCTCACCAACAGAAAGCATGTGGTCAAAGTTGGGGATTGCACATCAACCAGCAGACCAGTTGCCAGTAGTGTATCACAAGGATCTGTGTTAGGCCCCCCTGTCTGGAATCTATTTCTCAAGTCCAAGTAAAAATACATAGTCTGTGGCTTACCATGTCCACCGATGACTGCAAAATGGTGCAATCACTGAGTCCCCCAACGATGCTGACATACTACAAAAAGGGTTTACACAGGAAAATGATTGGTACCAAAGCCACAGGCTTAACCTAAATGCAAAAAGTACATTGTCATCCCTTTTGGCAAAGGGGAAGTCCCTGCATATTGGAATATTAACAGTACCCCCTTAGCTCAAACCCTGTGGTGAGAGATTTGAGAATGCACGTTGATAGCAACCTTAACTTCTATCACCATGTGTCCACAGTGGTAAGGAAGAGCTTCTACATTGCACATCTCATAAATAAGGGCATTGCATCCAGAGTTAAGGATCTTATAACTCCCCTGTACTCATCCCTCATCAGACCACCAATAGAGTACATCTCTCCCTTCTGTATGTACCTCACCAGACACCTTCAGCAGCTGGAGAGACCTCAAACATTTCTTACCAAGAAAATTCAGGGCATTCAACATGTGACACCCCTGCATTGGCCCAGTAATCAAGGAGCCTTAATCCTCACCACTGGCAGCAGGGGAGGACGTACACAATGGGAGGATGACAAGTACACACACAGTAAAATACAATTTCCCTTTAGACCACACAGAGATCAGTCGGTCTGGGGCTGGTTTCTCCCTCTTTCTCCAGATCCCCAATAAGACTCCCCACTGGCACAGCTATAGGGTTAAGATCTCAACTGAGGGGGTCAAGCCAAGACCTCCAACACCCTCTCTGTCCAAACAGTGCTTTATGTTCCTTCCCAAGTAGCTGACACACACACACACACACACACACACACACACACACACACACACACACACACACACACACACACACACACACACTTTGAGATTTGATTTATATACAAACACACACACACACACACACACACACACACACACACACACACACACACACACACACACACACACACACACACACACACACACACACACAAACACCTGGGGAAGACTGATACAGATTTACTAACTATGCCCCCTTCTGCCCAGACTATAAGGCAGTTATCACTGCTACCAACCCCTCTTTATCAGCTACTCCATAAAAAACTTCTCCAAAGCCAACTTCATGCTACTCAAGTCAGACATGACAAACTTCATGTCACACATGCAGACGGGAACTGGAAGTTCGACTGCTGAACCTTATACTAAGGCACTGTATGAGCACATCCACTCATGCATGGATCATGCCATCCCAAATAGAACCAATCTGGTGGTCCCCTGCCATAAACAAACTTTACAACAAAAGGAAGAAACTGTTGCAGAAAACAGAAAAATCCAAGGATGCAAAACCTCCCTAACCAGCCTCAGTAAGAAGCTGAGATCCCTTATAAAATCCTCCAAAGCTAGTTATGAAAATAAAATTGCCAAAGATTCCAAAGACAACCACAAGGCATTCTATAACTATGTCATGAATCTAAATGGCAATGCTCAGATTTGCTCTGAGCTACAACAGAATGGCATTAAATATACTGATCCCAAGGATATTGCCAATATCCTGGTAGATCAATTCAGTGCCAACTTCACCCCCCTCTCACCCCCTAACCAGCCCATCTCAATACCAGAAGATTGCCAAATTCCAGTAATAATGGCCACACAGGTAAAAAAATGCACTCTTCAAAGCTAAGAATACAGCATCCATGGGACCATATGACATCCCTGGCTGTGTAGTACATGAACTACAAAATGAGCTGGCACCTCACCTAAGTGTCATGTTTAATCATAGCCTCACCTCAGGCTTCGTTCCCACTGAGTGGTGCACAGCTACAGTTATCCCACTCCAGAAGGGGGGATCCACCTTGGATACTGGGATCTACCACTCCATCAGTCTGGCAAGCCTGATCTGCAAGGCCATGGAATGTATTATCATGGACCTTATAAACAAAGACATTGGCAACCTTCAAACTCTGGACCCCACCCATTTTGGGTTCGTGAAGGGCTGATCTTGTCTCCTGAACCTGACTGATGTCTTCTAATCAGTCTCCAGAGCCGTGGATGAGGGTAAGGAAGTCCACACAGCCTATTTGGACCTTGCCAAGGCCTTTGACACCATTCACCACTCTGGAATAATAGATAGACTTACTAAGCTGGGCATTAATCCCTACGTCACTCGATGGGTTGCCAACTGGTTTACTGACAGAACCCACACTGTAAAAGTAGCTGACTTCAAATCCAGCTCCAGACATGTGACAAGTGAAGTATCTCAAGGTTCAGTCCTGGGACCGCTCTTGTTTGGCATCTACTTCTCTGAAGTACAGGCCAACACTAAGGGACTCTGGCTAACAAAGTTCGCAGATGACTGCAAACTGGGAGCCATTATTGAATCCCCAAATGATGTGGATAGTCTACAAAAGGGCCTTACAGAAACAGATGCTTGGTGCCAGAGCCATGGGCTCAAGCTCAATGCCAAGAAATATATAGTTATCCCCTTTGGGAAAAAACATATATCCGTGAATTACCACATAGGTGGCAGTACACTAAACACCGAAAGTGTGATAGGGACACAGGTGGACAGTGGTCTCACTTTCGATTGCCACATTGCCACAACAGTCAGAAAATCCTTCTATGTGGCACACCTCATCACTAAGGGCTTTTCATCCAGAAAAAAGGCAGTCATTGTCCCACTGCACTCATCCCTCATTAGACCCATTATAGAATACAATGCCCCATTTGGTATGTACCTCTCAAGACATCAGCAAAAACTGGAAAGGCCGCAGAAATACCTTACTAAAAGAATCATAGACCTAAAGCAGATGCCCTATGCTGACCATCTTAAAAACTCCAGCTATACTCTCGCATATCGTCTGCTCAGAGTCGATCTCTGCTTAACATACAAGGCCATGTCAAACCCAGGGCTGTTGGACATGCTACACTTAAAGAAATCCCAATCCCTCAGAGCCACATGCTCCAGGGATCTAAACATTGTCATCACAATAAACAAAACATGCTGGAGGGATAGATTCCTGACCCAGAGACTCCCCAGACTCTGGAAAAGACTGCCCATACATGTCAAGCAAAGCGCCTCTTTGGCCCTCTTCCAAAGGAACCTTGACGATTGGATGGGAGAAAGGAAATTCACCCTGGGGATCATGTCAGTTGCCCTGCTAGACAGCAGTCCAGGGAAGTAAATAGTGTGGGAAGAAATAGCCAGGGAATTGTTATGGCTAGGCTTGTATAGGCCCTAGGGCTGATAGTCTAGTACCAACCTATGAACCTATGAACTAGAAAGCCCTAACAAAGGGTGACCAATCCTACTGTGTAATGTTACTATTATCCAAATGGTAAGTGTGACCAAGACTTGCAAGGCTATTTAGGAGTGGCCTGTACAGTGTCACCAAATACATATGCAAGTACTCAAGAGCTTAAATATGTCTCATAAATATTAGCCACAAAGGCATAAATATATTCAATAATAAATAATAAAAGAACAAGACAATACTCAATCAACACAGTAACTGCAGAGTTCAGAATCATATAAAATATTTTAAAACAGCATTGCAGGACAGTCTCAAATAAATACAGAAAACATCTAAACTAATCTTTACTATATTCCTGTCTATATATAAGAGAATATAGAAAAGAGCAAGGCAAATGCAGATGAGTGGATGTTCTTGCTAGGTCCATGACAAAACACAAAATGCAAAGCCTCTCTCTGATAGAGTTATTAAATTAATATCAAACATTACTGCTGCATCAGCTTGGATGACATCACTCTTTGTCACCTACCTTCAGTTCCCAGGCTAACAGAAACTAACATCTCTGTGTTAGAAATACACATATCCCATATGTTTGCTGAGAACTGGAAGTGGTGAAACAATTATACACTTTTACATTTTTGACCTAGTAATTACTTCTCTCCAAGACAATAGAAAAACCTCTAACTCTAGACATCATGTCTGCTTCACTGAAACTGAGAGATAACACAATCATAAAACACGTTCATTTCAACTTATTTTCTTGAAGTTTTGTAAGTTAACTCTGCATGTTCCAGCTTCTACCATTAAAACATGCATTTGCACAGGTATATAGTTTATATACATTTCTGTTCTTTTCCAGTAGGGTACCCTGTGGACACATCCTTGAAGCTCAGTACTGTACAAACCCTGTTCAACACACACTTCTACACCAGTAGTTTAATATACACATAACATATAGCTCTCTTACATTTGTAAGATAAACATATGAATCATGTTAATATTCATAAATGACATATGATTATTTAGAAAATTCCAGATAGCTGGGCTGACAGTGTCATACAACACATGACCTACATGGATAGAATGAAGGCCCTGTCACTGCACTCAGTATCTTATAGGCTGCTGAGAGGTGTCCTGTGCCTGGCCTACAGAACAATCAAGGACCCTGCCCTAATGGAAATGCTGCACAAAGTCAAATGGGACAAAATTCCCTCACTCTAGGGATCTTAACCTAGCCTGTGACATTAACAGGATATGTTGGAGGGACAGATATGTCTTTCAGAGATCGCTAGTCCACTGGAACAAGCTCCCAATTCATGTAAATCAGAGCTCCTCAATGACCCTATTTAAGTATAACTTAGACAACTAGATGGGAGATCATCAATTTAACCTGTGGGGTGTCACCTATGTCCCTGTTGGATAAGGGCAGTTGGTGCTGATCATAGACTCGTTCTGTAAATATAGAACTCTCAACTTGGTCAATAAGGGGAGAAGGGTATAGCATGGCTTGGCTTATAAAGGACCTAGGGCTAATGGATCTACTGTAAAAGACTGAAAAAACACTTCTACGAAAATGGATTTGAAAGGCACACTTGTGCAGTGACAAACAACCAAAATTACACCAGTATGAAGCACAGCTGATCGACATTCCAAACAGCTAATTGCTGTACTTTAAATGTTGTAACTGCCATAACAGGTTTGTACATAGTACTGATAGACAACCATGGCAGATATGGAACATTCACAGCCAGGAGCAATTGGCAAAGTATATAACACTGTACTGTCTAACAAAGGAAAATAACTATTCACTATTGAAGGTTATATTTATTATGTGGAAAAAAGGAGCAAAACCCGGACATACTGGTGCTGCATACGAAAACTTACTGAGCATTGCAAGGGTAGAGCCGTAACAATGACTGTGCCAACAGGAGAAGTATTGGTGAAGTCTGTTCAACATAACCATTCTGGAGACCCATGCAATATTGAACATTATAGTGTGTGCAGTAAGTTGAAACAACGTGCTACATTTTCAAGAGATTCTGCCTGTTTAATTGTAGATGATGCGTTAGTGTCTACATCACTCGAGTTTGCTCCTGGTTTACCTAGCAGGAAAGTAATGCTTGCCCAGGTCAGAAGGGCACATTTAAAATGTAAAGGTGTAAAGGCTGGTAGGACTACTAGTTTACTTGATGTTAATGTGGATAATTTCCCCTTAAAATCTGGGGTTTGTATACAGAAAATATTGAGCGATTCGACAACAGATACCATTGTTGTGCTTCTGACTGCCAAGTAAAATCTGACAGACTTAGCGTCTGCAAGTATATGGCTGATGGATGGCACATATTTCATTAAAAATGCTGCTGTAAGGCAGTTATACACTATACATGCGTTTGTGAAGTGTGGGGCTTACAGTAAGAGTGCACCACTATTGTATTGCATGATGGTGAAGAAGTCTCTTAAGTCATACAATTTCCTTTGGAATGGTGTGCTTAATTTGTTTTCTAGACATGGACTGCAACCCCAGCTAAAATTCATTCTCTGTGACTTTGAAATTGCTGCACTGAAGAGTATAAAAGTTAACTTTCAGGATACTGTATGTAAGGGATGTTTCTTCCACTTTGGCCGTAATTTATGAAGAAAGGTGCAGAGTTTAGGTTTAAGTAGTTTGTAGAATTCAAATATTGCGTTTCAGCTTGCTGTGAAACGATTGGCTCCCTTAGCTTTCCTCCAGGAAGATGACGGTTTACCCACATTTCAAACAGCAAAAAGCACTTTCCCATCTGAAGGTGAACAATTACTGTGATATTTTACAGAGTGGTATATTTTGGGTAAGCCACGTAAGTTTCATACTCGCAGTGCAGGTCAGTATAGATTTACTCCCCTTTTCTCAGTTGCATTTTGGAATATCTCTGTCCTAAATGATCTTTGCCTGCCCAGGACACAGAACAGTGTTGAGGCTTGGCATCAACATTTCAAATATTTAATTGGGAAACACATGTCAGATATCGACAGTGTTATGCTCATTATTGCCAGTGAACAAAATAGGGTGGATGAACTCAGGTTATGTATGTCTGCAGCTTGTCCCCCTTCCCCAAAGAAATGGGCTCTGCAGAGACAACAGCATCAGTTTGAAACCATCTTTGCTAATAGAAGGGAGTACTCGCCATTAGAATTCATTACAGCAATATCTCATTTATTGCACGTGAGGCAGTACTTTCACATTACATTTGTAAATATTGTACAGCACATTCCTTAATTGTCACATGTTTTTATTTATGACAAAGAGATATGGCAATTTAAATTGTTTATTTATGTGGAGTGATATCATGGTTTGGAGTGGACAACTGGTCTTTTCTGTTTTTCTGAATTGGAGCACTTTGGTTTGGTGTTTCGTATCCACTGTAGTTGTTTTCGAGTAAATGGTGTTGTAGGAGACGTGAGACTCCATTCGGATAACTGTTATTTCCTACTGGTGTAATTTCGGTTGTTTGTCACTTCACATAAGTGGGCCTTTCAAATCCATTTTCGTAGAAGTGTTTTTTCAGTCTTTTACAGTAGACCTGGGCCAATAGCCATTCCCACCAATGAACCTATGAACCTATATACCTTCAGGTTCTTTGAAGGTGTTTTGATTAAATGTTTTCAATGAAAATGCATTTGGCAAAAGGCTTATCACTCTATTTACATAACTCTCTTAAATTAATAGGGGATATAATTTCAGAACTTACTGACAGCAGCACATTAATCATTAACACATTTAAATTGTGTTTATGGAATACTAACCACCTTCAAAACAATGGCCCAGGTTCACTTTGAATAGTCCTCGAATCAGTAATAAACGAAATAGAGGTTCAGTCAGAAAAATTTAAGTTTGTGAGGAAATTTTAGATGAATGAAAGTCAGCTAATAGTCATATTCTGACTACTGCAGATATGTAGAGATAAAGCATGAAAAGTCCAGCTGTGATAGCTCAAAGTAAAATGTGCAGCTCTGTTGTAAACCTCCCCTACTTTTTTTTATGGAGGGATGGATGAAGACCTTTAAGATGACATGCATAATATGGGAAAGCTAGAAGAAGGTATTATTTAGCCATTGACAATATGGCATTAGATGAGAGAAATGTTCCTGTTTTATCCTTCATATAACTGCATGCATGGCAGTATAAAGAAACTCAAAATTTAGAAGCCATTACAATTGAAAAATAAAATACAGAAAGCTACTAAAACCAAAAGAAACACAAACTAAAGCTAAACAAGTATAAATAAATAAAGCACAAATAAATAAATGAAGCACAAACACAAGAACAACCTTAAATCTTTTCTGCAGTGGGTATTTTGTGAGGCATTGTCTCCCACAGCTGCACAATCATAGTGAAAAAGCAGACTCTCCTAAATGACTAAACTATTGCATTTTGCCAACAACAGTGTACGGCACTGCACCACTGCACTCTAGATCCATGTCACAAATGTAGAGATACTGGACTTAATGTAATATATGTTAAAGAAAAAAACAGTACTTACATCAAAAAATCCTGCTGTGACATCTGTGGCTTTATTAACTCAATAATGAAGATAATAGTTTCTCTGTGGCCAGACCTAATTATCTACCAGTTTTGTGATTCTTTCTGATCACCATGTCATTTCATGTTTGTCAAATTTTAGCTGATAGTCCCACCAAGCTTTTCGTTGCATATATAATCATATTTGGATAGTAAGACAAGGAAATTTATGGGAAGATGTGATATTGACTTAGTGTTATCAGTAATGGCAATAGTGAATGAGTTAGAGGCAAATGCCTTGGAAGTTCTTGGAGTTGAATAGCATTGACTTAGTTTTTGAGGCATTCAGGTGCTATGCCACTTTATTAAGCCATAGCTGCAGTGAGTGACAGCTAGACTGCAACCTTGAATTATGTGTCCAGGGTAAAGCCATTCTAGACAATTCATGGCTATCACAGATGTTCAGTAACAATTCACCACTTGGACTAAGATCAGGTAAACTGTTATTCTTACTCATGTCCTTCAAAGTATATCTGTTACTTCTCACATGAACAAGGAATTCTGCTAGTAGGAGCATTGAATAAATAAATGGTATGCCATGAAGAAAGGGCCCCCATGTTTGACAAGAATGCTGAATACTCTGAATAGCTGTTAGGTGCATATAGAAGAACTACTGTCAAAAATGTCCTTTCCTGAACTTTCAGTAACATTGAAGCAACTCTTTTATCTGCTATCATGAACTCCAAATGCATACTACTAGCTGGGGGCTTGAGTATCCCTATACGTTATGGGGGTCTCCTGGGGAAGGTAACTGGAGCAGAAGAAAGACTACCTCTGACTGAAAAGTCTGGTTCCACAAATAATGTTGTGTAAGAGGTATGATTAACTAAATCTAGCTGGTATTTTCAGCTTCCCATAGAAATTTTGGCTTTTCTCTAATTAGTAGTTGTGGCATTCCAGGTCCCAAGAACCAGTTTCCACTGTCAAGTTTTAGTTCATCTTAGTTTGTCCTGCTCTTGTTTACCATTTTTCTGATATTGTACCTTACACATGCTCTTTGCCCACTGAGTGACAGGTATGCTCACATGGCAAATTCATGCAACTTTATTTGGGCTGAGACCAACTGAACTAAATGGGTCACTTAATTAACATTCATCACCCCCCCAGCTTTGGCTCCAGATGTGGGTCCCATTATTATTGTTCTGTTAAGTAAATTATTCTTGGGATTCATTTTGAAATTTGGATTGCAGTTATATAGAGTCTGGTTATATAGTTCTAAAAAGCCCCTTATCAGTCAAGGGTTGCCTTTTTAGGAGTACAAAGTTTTAGACTGCATAGCTGCAAGAATCAGAAACATTCAGCCCCTCCAACCCTTTGATATCATGATTTATCGAGGGGGATAATGAATACTCTGATCAAACATACTTGTGACCAGTGCATCTTAGGACAAAAGTCAATGACAGATTGTGTTGTTGTGTCAACAGGCTGGAGGACATATGTTATGGATATTCAGTTGAATGGAGGTGTGTCAGTTGTACACTGCTTAGTGGTGAGTTAAATCAGACAAACAGACTGAAATTCAGGAGACATGACTATTTAATGAGGGTGTCCTAAGAGTGTCTAGAAGATGCTTCTGTGTGCATGTGTTTTGTGTATGTGGAAAAGACAAGTGACTGAGTATCCTAGAATATCCTAGAATATACTTTAAGCAATGCTACAATACTTGGTCGCATGCTGTTGCATCCTGTTTGGTCCCTGTAGTTGCAGAGTGAAAGCAGTGTGTGTGTTCTCACTGTTAAATCAGAAACATTCTCCAGTAGGAATGCAACTTGTCTTCTCCTTTATGATTTTCATAATAAAGGATACAAAGGCAGAGTGTGGAGACTTTCCATTCTGGGAACGTGAAGTAGCAACTCTTTTTTTTTTTTTTTTTTAACAGATGAGGTCTTTTTGGCCTCAAGTGACTGTGATTGCTGACATGATTTAAAGTGGTTCACTGCTAAATGTGAAGCTGTTGGGAGAGAATCAGCACATGTAAATAACAGGTCTTGGTTCTGTCCAGGAAAAAGAATGGTCTGACCTGAGGAGGGAATAACAGCTTCCTATAGTGGAGGAGTTTAGGTTATCTTGTTCCTGAATGAGGAGAAGAATGACTGAGCAGTGGGTGAGTACTGTTGTGGCTGTTCTAGTACCACTCTGTGGAGGTGAAATGGGAACTTACTGATAAGCTGATTTCTCAGTTTAACAGAGAAACTATATCCCCATCCTTGTCAGTGGTCGTGAAGTTAGTAACTGAATGGCTGAGATTACAGATGCAAGCAGCACAAACTAAGCTCATTTGTCAGAGAGAGACGCCTGACAATCCAGGATAATCTTGAAGTAGAGAACCCACTTCTTAAGATTGAGACGAGCCAGCTGAGATGGTGTAGGAACTTACTGCAAATGTAACCTAGATGTCTTCCACAGTAGGGGTACCAGGCAGGGTGCACTGGGAGAGGTCAAACAGCAGACATAGAACATGCAAGTTATACCTTTCAGCTATCCTGGGAATGCCTTGGCATCCTTCTCAGAAGCCAGACAGTTGCAGAACAAAGCTTAGTTCATAAAGCCAGCGCTGGATACAGTATAGCTCTGTTTTATTAAACACTTGTTCAGTATCAGCGTTGCCTTATTTTGTTTCATACTGTAATGCCTTGGCATCCCCCAAAATGAACTGCAAACCATTGCTGGGGATTAGGAAGTCTAATCTGACCTGCTCAGTTTACTTGCCCCATGACCCTTATCTGAATATGTGGTGTACAATATAAACTGGTACATGGCACAGTAGGGACAGCTAATGCAATAGTAGAGCTTCTGCATACCGAACAAGTAGTGCTTTTCCTTGGTATATAAGCTTGTTTTTCACAAATATTGTGAACAAAGGTGGGCATAACACAGAGCCCTGATGAACTCCAAGGTTGACTGGGATGAATCTTATTGCACATTTTTAATTTCTTGCCTTTTTTTCCCAAATCAGACTTGAAATAAAGGCCTTACTTTCCATCACCTGTGCCTACTTACATTAACATATTGTTTCAAATACTTCTTGACAGCTTCAAGAAGGCAGCAGCTCTCAACCTGCCACAGCTAAGTTGGCTGCTGATGTAATTTTCAAGCTATAATGTATATACTGCTCTTTGGCTTAAATCTACTCTGTGTGCAAAAGTTCAGCTCTGAAGCAAAGAAATGTTGCATAAGCTGAACATGGGAGACATTTTCTAGAATTTTAAAGTGCGTACAGAAGCTCTAGGATATGTTCAAGGTCACAGAAGGGTTGCCTTCTATAACATAACTGTTTTGTTTTATTTCTGTTCAAATTCAATCATTGCTGGTCCTACACTTGAGCACAAAGGGCCACAGGCCAGTCTGTGAAACTGTACACTAGTGAATGGCCTTGTCCCTGGGAGATGAAATATTAAAAACAAGCATTTTTTTTAACAATGTTATATGGCACAAATGCAAATCTCCAGCAGTCATAAAGAAAATCTGTAGGTGGTTTAGGACATATGGACCATTGACAACTGATGAGTGACTGAATTTAGTGAGTTGCCATGCACCGAATCAGGCCACAGACCAATGTAATATCAAGTTTAAAAATTAATAAACATGCCTCAGTGTTTGGTTCAGAAATTACTGTAGTTTTTTTGACTGTTGCAGCTGTGGATTATTGCAGCTAATGCCAATACCGAGCCTTTACAATTTCTGATTTCTACTGTTATTTTTTATATATGAACTGCAAGTCTGCAACATATATCTACAGGTTATATACACCTGCACCGAAAGGAATACTTTCATGTTACAGGACTAATTGGAGATTTCTACATAAAATAGTAATAATAATGCAATCCTTCTGTGTAGAAATCCCCTTTCTATCCAGTAACATTTAAGAAGTTAGTCTTGCCAGACACTGTCACCTACGTACTTTTTTAATAAACAAGGAGAAGGCCATGAAGGGACTCATGTCAACATCTAATAATTTGAGATACCTCTCAACTTCTTTTCTCAATAAGTCTGTACAATGCCAAAGTAATGGGTGTAGTGATAATTTTAAAATGTTATTTTAATTTAAAAGTTATTAAAACAGCTTTTGCATCAGCAATAAGAGGTATGAAACTTTAATGTCTGGCATTGTTGACTAACTATAATCCTCAGTGATTTACCAGGAAATCAAAAATGTTATGAAGTACAGGACAAATATATAAGCCAAAATCTGTTACATTCTGCATTTGAGAGATATGGCTGCATGCTACTGTCACAATGGCAATGCATTGTGGAAAATGCAGTCTTGATCTCACCAATACCTGATGCCTTAAGAGAATCAGGAGTGGGAGCAAACAGCACTTCACTGCATTTGTCTTGGCTGGCTTGGTTAAATCAGCATGTAAATACTACAACCTACATTGTGAGGGTTGTACAAAGTAGTGTTTGCTGGTGAGAGATGAGAGTAACTCTGATGGAGGGTGTAGAACAGAGTGTGTGTGCTGTATCTTTAAGAAGCATATCAAGGACTGAATGTGCATATATAAATAGCAAGCACGTGCTATACTCAGTGCCATTTTGAAAGTGCAGCCAGAGAGTGAGCATGTAAGAATGAATGTAGCTAGCTTGTATATAAGTTATCTAACTTAAAGTTAATAAGCTTCAGTCGTTATGTGTTTGTACATAATAAAGCTGCTTGAATAGAACCCACAAAGATTCATCTATTACATCCTGACTAGACAAATGACATGGTGTCAGAAACGGGATTCCAGAGACTTACATTCAGAGCTACAAGGTGAGAAGTAACAGTGAAGGTAAACTAAGAGAAATGAGCACAAAAAAGGCCAGAGAAGAACCAAAGGTAATGAAAACTTGCACAAACAGTTTATTTTATAAAAAAGATAAAGTAGAGCATTTCAAGGGCACAAAATGCATTATTAGACAAGCGAGAGGCACTAAAGGTTTATTAATCAAAGGAAATGTTTAAGAATGAGATATTTGATAAAATGATTATCAGAGAAGCAAAACAAGTATGTTTAAAGCAGAAAGGGCATGTTTAAAGCAAAAAGGGCATGCTTAGAGTAAAACAAGCACAAGAAAAGTACAATGGGCATGAAGAGATTAAACCAGCAAAACAAGTATGATAAGGGTAGAAAGGGCACATTAAGCATAAATAAAGCAAGGCGACTGCATGTTTTTCGGCAAAGTACTGTGTTTTGGCATAACTATGACTTCATATTTTATCACGGGCATAACTAGAGTAATTTGAAGTATCTCAAAGTGTGTAAAAGTGCTTACAGTGTGTGCTTATTACTGTGCATGTATTCTGAAGAGTTTGTGTGTAAAGTGCAACTATTTCATGAAGTACAGTCAAAGTACAGCCATTTCTAAATGTTTCTTGTGCAGGGTGTGTCTGTTTGCAAAGTGCTGCCATTATAGAGTGCTTTTTGCACTGTAAAGAAGCAAGGTAATGGCATTTTGGGGGGAAGTTTCAGTGTGCTGTGTACTGTTTATTCGCAAAGTGCAGTTACTTCAAAATGTTTCTTACTCTGAACTTCTTCTGCCCAGTTCATTCACTCAGTGCAGTTATTTGAAATGTTTTTTTACACTGATAAGAGGTGATTTCTTGCAGTACAGCAATTTTGAGAGTATTACAGTGGCCTAGAGACTTAGTTCACAAAGTTCAGTTATTCTGAGGCTTGTTGTGCTATTGGGCAAAATTACAAATACTGACATAAATTTCTGGAGTATGTGTAAATGTGTATGTTCATGCATATTTGCAAAACCCTTCACTGGCATGTGTTAATATTTCAGATGATTTCAAAAGCCCTCACCACTTGTATTTCACCAGAATATTACAGAGAATTGGAGAATATTTGAGCAAGAGTGTAATATTTTTATACAAGGAGCTTATTCTGACAAAGATGCATGCACCAGGGCATTCATTTTGTAAAACCTAGCTGGGTCAGAGGCCATTGAGAGTGTTCATTTGTGTATGCACTCACTAGCAGTATATGAGGGAGAAGGTGAAATCGTTATATTGTTGTACAAACTGAATCAAGGGAAGACCCCAAGTGTTTGAAGTGCAAATTCAGGGAAATGTGCACCCCTCCCCCCCGATGAATAGTACATCAGAGAGGCATTAGTTTTACACAAGATATCAGAAATCAGGTGAAAGTTTTGCAGCTTATATTACTAACCTGAGAAACAAAACTAAAATGTGTCGGTTTGGTGACTTAAAAGATGAGTTAATAAAGGAAAGGCTTGTGTGTGGTATTAATAGTGCTGCTGTGAGAAAGATTTTCCTTCGTGACAGTGATTTAATGTTGAATAAAGCCATTGAGATTTGTCAAATCCATGAAGTTACAGTAAGGCACAGAAGTATACTTGCAAGTGACAAGAGCTTGGTTTCAGCAGGCACCAGAGCAAATGTAGATAGCATGCAACATGTGTCATACAGAAGCAGGCCTAATCACATGGCAGCCACAGCTGCTGCTGGTTCACCAGGGAAACCATGTAGTTTTCCAGCAAGTTCTAAGAAAGGACCATGCTCAGTGCAGTACAAGCATGAGTCAGCAAAACCCAAATCCAGCTTTATTGTTAACTGTCACAGTTGCGGTGCTAATCATGAGTCTAAAACAGAGAGATGCTTAGTATTTGTCAGCAATGTCACAAGTGTAAAAAATGGACCCATTTTCAAAAATTTTGCAAATCAAGTAAACTCCATACAGTTATAAAGAAGGGTCACATAAAAAAGCAAATTAATCAAGTGCAGTTGCAGCCCACTTTCTGAGTAGATGGTGTATTAGTAATTGGTGAAAAGGTTGATGCAGTGAATTTGTTGGTGAAGAACGAAGTGTTTTGTACTTTCCAGATCAATGGTAAATACACTGAGCTCAATGTAAACACTGGTTCAAAGTGTAATGTTATATCAGCATACACATTTGCTAAGGTGATAACCAATGAACAACTCAATATGGATAATAGTGTGAAACTTGTAGCTTATGGGGGGTGAAGAAATTCAAACCAAAGTCTCAGTACTGCTTTCATGTTATTTGGCTAGGAACTGTTACAGCTTGTTATTCTATGTAGTTCGAAGACCTGTGCAGTCATTAGTGGGTCTCAGAGATAGTTTGAGAATTGATCTGCATTCTTTTACCCAAGAAGTTCATTATATAAGCGCATATCCTAGTTCCAATTCTTCTGAAGCCATTTTCTCAGAGTATGCTGATGTTTTCAATAACAAGTTGGGCAGAATTCCAGTTGTGTATTCTATGAAGTTGGACACAGAGGTCAGTTCAGTGGTCAGACCAGCAAGAAAAGTTCTGATAGCTATGCAGAATAAAGTCAAAGCTCAGTTGGATAAAATGGTGCAGCAAGGTGTAATCTGCCCAGTTACAAAACCAACTGAATGGGTGTTGGACATGGTAGCAGCTCACAAAAAAGGCTCAGACGAAATCAGAATATGTATTGACCCAAGAGATTTGAACAAAGCATTGAAGAGACCACATCATCCAATCTGTACAGGCAAAGAGGCTGCAGCTCTAATACTGAGTGCCACTGTATTTTTGTCTTAGATGCAAAAAGTTCATTTTGGCAAGTGATGCTTAATCGCAAATCCTCATTACTAACCACTTTTCGTACCTCATTTGGCAGATATAGATTCCTGAGGATGCCATTTGGAATAAATTCTGCAAGTGAATTCTTCCAGTGTGCAATGGAGCAAATTTTTTCAGGTTATCCTTGTGCCATAATAGTAGATGATTTATTGGTTGGAGGCAATGGTGAAGCAGATAATGACAGAAACCTTAAGTGCGCTCTAGACAGAGTATGTGAAGTAAACTTAAAACTCAATCCTCTGAAGTGCAAATTTAGACTACCAGAAGTTACAAACGTAGGTAATTTATTTACCAGCACTGGCTTAAGACCATACCTGTCTAATCAAGCAGCTATTCTTGAGATGTCAGCACCAGATAATATTCAAGCTCTACAGCGTTTTCCAGGCATGGTCAATTATTTAGCCAAGTTCATGCCAGACTTCAGTAAGTTGACAGCACCTTTAAGAGAGCTGATGCACAAAAAATGTTACATGGTCTTGGTTGGAACAGCACCAGAAAGCATTTGACGACCTTAAGCAGAAAATTGCCACCACACCTACATTAAGATACTATGATGTCAATAAACCAGTCACTCTTTCCTGTGATGCTTCAAATGTTGATCTTGGCACAGTTATTCTTCAAGAAGGCAGACCAGTAGCCTATGCATCTAGAACACTTACCCAAACTGAAATGCAGTATGCTCAAATTGAGAAAGAACTTTTGGCAATAGTATTTGCATGTTGAAAGTTTCATGGTTATATCTATGGTCTAGCTATTCAGATTGAAACTGATCACCAACCTCTAGTTACTATTCTAAAAAAAAGCCTATGCATTCAGCTCCAGCAAGATTACAAAGAATGATGTTCAAATTACAGAAGTACAACTTCAAAATGGTCTATACAAAAGGCAAACTTCTTTATCTGGCTGATACCTTATCCAGATCACCCAGAAATACAACAGACCAGCCTGACACAGAGAATTTTGACTTTGAAGTAATGTCAGTGTGTAATTTTTCTACCATGAGACCTGATGAGCTGAGAGATCATACAAAGACTGATACAATTTTGCAAACTCAACCACTACATTAGTGTTGGATGGCTGTCAAAGCAATCTAGTGTACCACCTGAAGTGCAAACCTATTTTCCTTAGAGAGATGAGATGTTGATGGAAGATGGTATTATATTCAAAGGTCCTAAAATTGTTGTTCCTGCTTCCTTACAACATGAATATATTCAGATTTTGCATCGTGGTCACCCAGGTTCTGAATCTACCAAAAGAAGGGCGAGTGAACTAGTATATGGCCTTCACTAGTGAAAGATATTGATAAAGTAATTTCTTCTTGTTCAGTATTCAAGTTCCTGAACTACCTTGGTCAACAGTAGCCAATGACATATTCGAGTGTAACAATCAGCATTACTTAGTATTGGTAGACTCTTATTTGAACTGGTTTGAGATTGATTTACTACCTAATCTAATGTCCACTGCTGTTATCAGTAAGTTGAAATGTCATTTCTGAAGCCATAGTAGTTCACGCAGTTATTTCTGACAATGGTACCCAATTTACCAGTCAGTTGTTTAAGAAATTTGCAAAAGAACGGGACTTTGTATATGTTACTCACAGTCCTGAATATCCACAGTCAAATGACTAGCTGAACATGCAGTACAGAGAGCAAAGCAATTACTTGAAAGATCAAAGCGTGACAATACCAATGTCTTTTTGGATTTACTTAATCTCAGAAACATACCCCGTGACGATATACTTGGATCGCCTGCTCTGAGACTTCTATCCAGGCAAACCAGAACAACACTGCCTATTAGTTCCAGTTTATTTTGAGGGCTAAAGCTAAAAATAGCAGAACCATTAGAGCCCAATTATTCAGGAAGAGTTCTTTCCAGAAGTCCAGTTATGATAAACAGAGCAGATTTCTTTGTCTGTTGAAAGAAGTAGAGACAGTGAAGAACGTCGAAAGGTTTTGACTGGATTGGTCAAGTAACAGGTATTTGTACCGAGCCAAGATCCTACTTCGTAGAATCTGAGGGTGTGGAGTACAGGAGAAATAACATACATCCTATACCAGAATCATTATTGCAGCATTGTTCCTGTGATACAGACCCTAGATGTCAGAGAAATCCAGACAATGTTCCTGTTCACGAACGTGTCTTAACTTCTACTTCTATTTCTGAGGATGTTCCTGATATTCCTAAGGTTGAACATTCAGCAGAGACAGTTCCAGTTGCTAAGTCTAATTCTCATTTTTTTTTGTCACATGATTTGGTCATACTTCCAGACCTAGTGTGAAATACACAGCGACCTGGACATAATTGTATATATATATATATATATATATATATATATATATATATATATATATATATATATATATATATATATACACACATATATTTATGTATAATTGCATGACAAAGAACTATTTGTATTGTTTGCATGTCAACTGATATTCTCAGCATTGCATGGTCTATTTCTTAAAGCTGGAGGATGTAGAACAGAGTGTGTGTGCTGTAGCAAGGACTGAATGTGCATATATAAATAGCAAGCACGTGCTATATTCAGTGCCATTTTGAAAGTGCAGCCAGAGAGTGAGCATGTAAAAATGAATGCAGCTAGTTTGTATATAAGTTACCTAAGTTAAAGTTAATAGGCTTCAGTTTTAATGTGTGTGTACATAATAAAGCTGCTTGAACAGAAGCCACAAAGACTCGACTCATCCTGACTAGACGAGTGACAAAGGGGTAAAAAACTGAGAAAGGTGAGCACACTGACTACAGCAGACCATTATTATTTCAGCATACCGTTCATTTCTAGACTGGAAGTTGAAAGTCCATCATCAAGTTTAATCATGCAAGCCAAGCAGATATAATTAATAAATTTAGCAATTTAACTTCAGTATTATCCTAAGCCTAACCAAACTGAAAATGGCCAAGGATTCCGAAGAAACAAAAATAAGAATCCAAGGAAATCGCTCAACCACTCGATAAAACATAGGTTTGAGCGAATTCCTTTAGACTCCTATTTTTGTTCCTTTGATTATCCTTAGCCTACATTATTCTCTTCAAAGTAAAGAAACTAGTGATCAGGTACATGCCCTGCTGCTTTTGTATTTTTATTATTATTTAGTATTTTGTTTTATCTTAATTTATGTATTTATTGATTTATTCAACGTCGTATTTTTGTGATGTTGCTACATTTTTTATTAGCATGCATTTTCCAGAAAATTAACCCTGAAATTCAAATGTCTGTCATTATTATTATTTACTGACTGCTATCTTCAATGTTTTTTTAGCATGCAATATGCTTATGAGGAACAAACCAAAAATATGAGAGAGAATCGGTGACCATGAGGTATGAATGAAAGAAATGACGTGTAATGAACGTATAGGGGGTGGTGACAAAATGGAAAGGCTAAAAATTATAATCTGATCCACAGTGGCATATTCAAGTGACCCTGCCCACTGAAAGCTGGTGAAAGAGTGGTGTGTGTGTGTGTGTGTGTGTGTGTGTGTGTGTGTGTGTGTGTGTGTGTGTGTGTGTGTGTGTGTGTGTGTGTGTGTTTAACTCATCTTTCAATTTCTTTGCTCAAGAATTCTGGACAAAATAATGGGAGGGCAAGTCAAAATCAGAGGTGATTTTTCAATATAACTCCCAATTTAATTCAACAACACATTTTACATCAACATGCATTTTCTGAACAATAAGAAGATTGGAGCTTTAATATTTTGTATAAATGACTGACTAATTCTTAGTAATTTGCCAGAATAGCAAACATTTTATGAGATACAGGACAAAAATATGAGTGCCCATGCTGACCAAAAGGAAGTAACTGATTTACCAGCTGATAAATAGTGCAAATTTTACAACACTGACAGTTATTTTTATTTCAGGTTCCAAAATCGCAGTTACACCCTTTAATTAATACAGAACAAATCCTGTTAGCCCTATCAAAAGCTAAAAATACCTTATTCACACTAGACTGGATGACTATAAGTACCAAATATGTTCTATTTGATACCATTACCATTATCTCATATCTAATTAATCTGATCATTCAAAATCGGTTAATGCTTTATCAATTTGCTTGTTTTTTTTCAGTGGACGTCCTGCCTGTTTAACCTCATGATTTTTTTTTTTATTTTGAAAAGGTCACTGAGATTGTGGATAGCAATTATGCAATACAAATATAGCATATCCGGACATGGCTAGGCGTTTGACATTATTCTGCATACAGGCATTATTGACAAACTTATAAATCTGTGCAGTGGATAGGTATCTGGCTTTCTGATAAAATCCATATGGTTACAGGTTCCACTTCTGAAAACAAAAAAGTCACCAATAGTGTCACAGTCTTCAGTATTGGGCCCTTTCCTATTTGGCATCTGTTTCTCAGAACTTCAGGCCAGCACTCCTGGCTTATGGTTACCTACGTTTGCAGATTACCATAAGATAATGTTAACAACTGGTACAAAAATAATGGGCTCAAATTAAATGTAAAAAAATAGCATGATTAATTTTAGTAAGCAAACAATTTTCCTATATATGGGTGACACACCCCTCCAATCAGACACCATCCTAAGTGATTAGAACTCTCTTTTATAATTCCTTATCTTTTGACCATCCTGCCACTGCAGTACTTAAGAAAGCCTATTTGGCTCATCTAATTTCCAAAGGCATTCCTGTAGATCAAGATATCTCTTAATTCCCCTTTATTTGTATCTGATTAGACACATCATTAAATATAATGCTCCTTTTATCAGGTATTTGTTTAAGAATATCACTCATCTTGACAGACCATTCTTTCTTCAGCCATATTTGATTTCATCTAGCTTATCTTCATCATCTGTAGTTTTCTTATACCGTAATCCTTTACATTTTCATTTCATTACAAAGACGTGTGTCTGGAGAGTTTCTCCCTAGGCCTCCACTGAAAATTGTCTCGTTCCAAGTTGGACTTTCCCGGTAAACAAAGGTTAATTAAATAAATACTCTCCAGATTGATACAAACAATATTCTGCCCCAGTCTTAAATTTCGCATTTTTCTTTCTTATATTTTCTATATACTATCTTACCTATTGTTATATCTTTAAATCATAAATCATTCCCATATATATATATATATATATATATATATATATATATATATATATATAACATTTTTAAAACATTTCCAAAACTATTAATTTAGTAACATTCCAAAATACAATGTTTTGTTGTTTATTCTTCATTACACTAAACACATTTCCTTTTTCTAAAATCTGTATGTTTCCTATTACTTTTAACTGTTAACATATTCAACAAAATTCTCCGCATGCACTTCCCTGCTTCATAAAAATTATCAAACTGTTACTTCTATTTATAGCAGTTTTTGAATTTTCTTTGTATTCCTTCCAAGTATGTACCATATAGTATTTCTCTATAATATTGTTATACCATAGTTTTCTGTTTCTAGCAATTTAATTTCATCTGCAATAATTTTATTTTATTTTCAAATTCTGTTTCTTCTATCTTTTAACACTTATATTCCCTTCTTCATATTTCTATACTTCTTAACATCTTACAAATAACATTTCCCCACTATTTGCAGCACAGTTTATTTCATCTTCTTTATTACCCCCCAAAAAAATGCATAGATGCTAAGTACACTATAGGATCTTTTCTTTAATTCAAACTCCCCTCTTTTTACTTGATTCAGTCTTGATCCCAAAATAAAACTAAAAAAATATTTCCAACATCTTTCTCCATTTTAGGTGGAAACATGTGCACCCATTTCAATATTCTAGTTCTTTAATATATACATATTTATTATAAGCACTTTTTAGTTAAATGATAGAGTAAAACGTCTCTACCATGAGAGAACTTTTCCATCATTTTCCACTGTTGCATAATTTTTTCATGCCTTTGCTGTTAATACACATATTTCCTTCATAGAATACTATATTCCATTCAGTTTCTTAGTTTCACCAACCCCTTTGCTTTTTTAACTATAATCCAGTATTATTTAATAACTCTTCCACTCATACCACCATTTCACTTATCCATATCTTTTTAGCTACAGCCACTAAATCATCTGTATATGACAGACAAATCAACTTTATAACTGCTTTTCCCATCTCCCATTTTGCTTATTCCATTCTACATACACATGCTTGAGTTATTGAATTCAATACTACAAACAGATACAGACTTAACTGAAATCCTTCTTTAACTCCTCTACTAATTTTGTCTTTCATCATTTACCATTACTTTCACCCCATGACATTTTACAGCATATTTTTACAACATTTAAAAATGTTCATAGGTTCATAGGTTCATAGGTTCATAGGTTGGTACTAGGCTATCAGCCCTAGGGCCTATACAAGCCTAGCCATAACAATTCCCTGACTATTTCTTCCCACACTATTTACTTCCCTGGACCCCTGTCTAGCAGGGCAACTGACGTGATCCTCGGGGTGAATTTCCTTTCTCCCATCCAATCGTCAAGGTTTCTTTTGAAGTGGGCCAAAGAGCCCTCTGCTTGACATGTATGGGCAATCTATTCCAGAGTCTGTGGAGTCTCTGGGTCAGGAACCTATCCCTCCAGCATGTTTTGTTTATTGTGATGACAAGGTTTAGATCCCTGGAGCGTGTGGCTCTGAGGGATTGGGATTTCTTTAAGTGTAGCATGTCCAACAGCTCTGTGTTTGACATGCCCTTATATGTTAAGCAGAGATCGCCTTTGAGTAGACGATATGTGACAGAGTATAGCTGGGTTTTTTTAAGGCGGTCAGCGTAGAGCATCTGCTTTAGGCCTGTGATTCTTTTAGTGAGGTATTTCTGCGGCCTTCCCAGTTGTTGCAGATGTCTTGAGAGGTACATACCAAATGGGGTGTTGTATTCTATAATGGGTCTAATGAGGGATGTGTACAGTGGGACAATGACCTCCTTTTTTCTGGATGAAAAGCCCTTAGTGATGAGGTCTGCCACATAGAAGGATTTCCTGACTGTTGTGGCGATGTGGTTATCGAAGGTGAGACCACTGTCCACCTGTGTCCCTAAGTCTCTTATCACACTTTCGGTGTTTAGTGTACTGCCACCTATATGGGAATTCACGGGTACCTGCTTTTTCTCAAAGGGGATAACTATACATTTCTTGGCATTGAGCTTGAGCCCATGGCTCTGGCACCAAGCATCTGTTTCTGCAAGGCCCTTTTGTAGAGTATCCACATCATTTGGGGATTCAATAATGGCTCCCAGTTTGCAGTCATCTGCGAACTTTGTTAGTCAGAGTCCCTTAGTGTTGGCCTGTACTTCAGAGAAGTAGATGCCAAACAAGAGTGGTCCCAGGACTGAACCCTGAGGTACTCCACTTGTCACTTGTCTGGAGCTGGATTTAGAGTCAGCTACTTTTACAGTGTGGGTTCTATCAGTAAGCCAGTTAGTAACCCATTGGGTGATGTAGGGATTAATGCCCAGCTTAGTAAGTTTATCTATGATTCCAGAGTGGGGGGTGGTGTCAAAGGCCTTGGCAAGGTCTAGATAGGCTGTGTGAACCACCTTACCCTTGTCCATGGCTCTGGAGACTGATTCAAAGAAGTCAGTCAGGTTCAGGAGACAAGATCGGCCCTTCACGAACCCAAACTGGGTGGGGTCCAGTGTTTGAAGGTTGCCAATGTCTTTGTTTATAAGTTCCAATGATAATACGCTCCATGGCCTTGCAGATAAGGCTCATCAGACTGATGGGACAGTAGTTTTCGGGATCCAACGTGGATCCCCCCTTGTGGAGTGGGATAACTGTAGCTCTGCGCCACTCAGTGGGCACGAAACCTGAGGTGAGGCTATGATTAAACGTGACACTTAGGTGAAGTGCCAGTTCATATTGTAGTTCATGTAGTACACAGCCCGGGATGTCATCTGGTCCCATGGATGCTGTATTCTTAGTTTTGGAGAGTGCGTTTTTTTACCTGTGTGGCCATTATTACCGGAATTTGGCAATCTTCCGGTATTGAGGTGGGCCATTTAGAGGGTGAGAGGGGGGTGAAGTTGGCACTGAATCGATCTGCCAGGATATTGGCAATATTCATGGGATCAGTATATTTAATGGCATTCTGTTTTAGCTCAGAGCAGATCTGAGCATTGCCACTTAGATTCTTGACATAGTTATAGAATGCCTTGTGGTTGTCTTTGGAATCTTTTGCAATTTTATTTTCATAACTAGCTTTGGAGGATTTTATGAAGGATCTCAGTTTCTTACTGAGGCTAGTAAGGGAGTTGTTTGCATCCTGGGATTTTCCTTTTTTCTGCAACAGTTTCTTCCTTTTGTTGTAAAGTTTGTTTATGGCAGGGGACCACCAGATTGACTTCCTTTTTTTGGATGAGACCATCTTGGTTCTATTTGGGATGGCACGATTCATGCATGAGTGGATGTGCTTGTACAGTGCCTTAGTGTAGGATTCAGCAGTTGAACTTTCAGTTCCCTTCTGCAGGGTGTCATGAAGTTTGTCACTTCTGACTTGAGTAGCATGAAGTTGGCTTTGGAGAAGTTTTTTATGGAGGTTTCCTTACTGGGGGGTGGGGGTGGGATGTGGATGTTAAGGGTGATTAGCTTATGGTCAGACCTGACTAACGAGGGGGTGACCATAGGTGTGGAGCATCGATTTTCCATGTTGGTAATGACCAGGTCTAGGATATTGGTGCCCCTGGTGGGACTATGGATTAGTTGATCCAGGGCGTTGGAATTTATGAATTCCAAGAACCATTGGACAAAGGTGTTGGTACACAAGTAGTTTTCCCAGTTAATGACAGGGTAGTTAAAATCACCCAGTATTAGGGTGTTTGGTTCTATCTTAATATTTTCCAGTATGTTTAGAAAGGTGTAGTGAGAATCTTGGGGCATGGTGGGAGATCTGTAACAAGCTACAATTTGGATTGCAGTCTTACCTAGTGTTAGTTGCACCTGCAGAATTTCAGACGCATTGTGTTGGGCAACTAGCTTGGTGGTGTGAATATCCTTGGTGAATATTGACACTCCTCCACCTTTAGTGTTTCGGTCCTGGTTTGGTGGCCGAAAAGTGTGGTAAGAGTTGTAGCCTGGTATTGCAGGGGTGCTCTCTGTTCTTTCCTATCCCATATGTCTCTAGAATCTTCTCTATCACGTCATAATTAAATTTACCAAACACCTTTGCTAGATCATGTCATTAATCTTACTTCCTTATTTTCTTTCAAAATCACTCCTGTTAGTTCTTTTATAATTACTAACATTTCTTTCATCTCTCACCCCTTGATTCCAAAAAAAAACCTTCTCCTACAACTTCATCCAAATCCTTCTGAATCCTTTCTGTATTACTTTCATAAATATTTTAAAATCTGTATTTCACTGTTCTTGTGTTCATTTTTATATGCATTCTTTTTTTCATGTAAACTTCCTAACATTTTTAAGTATTTTTTATAATTCATAATACTCCTTGTACTGTTTATTTTTCATTCTACCCATAAATAATTCAACAATTTCCATTGTTTTTTTCTCTCTATATATGCCTATATCTAATATGTCTTTCTTCATGAAATGTTATGTCCATTCTTCCTTCTCATATTTTACCTCTTCCCATAAAATGGGGAAATTCCTCTTTTTTTATTTAAAAACAATCATTGGTCTAAATAACATATTTTAACTTTTTTAACAACTATTTCTATTTCTCTTATAATATTACTTTGTTCTATTTCTTTTGCATGTCTATTTATAATTTTATATATATATATATATATATATATATATATATATATATATATATATATATATATATATATATATATATATGTAGTATAAAGGGGAAGGGTTGTCAAGAATTATTAATGATAGTAGGAGAAATTGTGGATGATATTATGAATAGAAAAAGACAATAGAAGGGTCTGTATTACGTTAATCAAATACTAACGTAATGGAAAACATAATAGTCGACCCATAAATGTCGAAGTGCTAAAACTTCGAACATTTACTAAAAAGAAAAAAACTTACCCAAACAAACCATTTAAACACTGTAAGCATGGGGCAATCCCCCCTGCACCCCTCACATGGGGGGCTGTGCCCCCATACCCCCCGCTACTTAAATATACCAACTTTGAGATTGTACTAGAGTGCAGACAATGGAAGACTTCTATTTCTACACTGTACAGAGATCTCCGTTGAAACATTCAAGGTTCTAGCACTTCCACATTTATGGGTCGACTATTACATTTTCGATTATGTTAGCATTTGCTAATGTAGTATAGACCCCAATAGAAGACATCATGTGAAAAAATGGAGAAAAGCTGTTATGGTTGTATGTTTGTTTATTTATTTTTGGACATTTGTTTACTAGGAAAGTCCATCTGGTTCAAACAGAACCCATTTTCAGTGGAGGAACAGGGAGAAAAGCTCCACACAAGCAACTTGCAAGACTTACAACAACTATGTACATACATATAACTATAACATTGTTATATACAGTCAAGCATTTCAACTTCATAAACAGTAAAACAATCAACTATCCATGTAGAAATATAAAATAGATTATTTGCATCTTTAACATAGAGGGAAGGTATCTTACATCCACTCTTAGGGTAATACATTTTGTTTTTCAGTACATACATTTAATTAGACATACAGGGATATAACTTATCAACAATAGAGAGGGAGCTATTAGTGGGTAATGAGGGAAGTTAGCCAGGAGCTTAACATAACCATGTATTATTTACATGTAGTTTTAGGGCAGATTTGAAGGCTTCCAGGTTGGTAATTGCTCTTATGGCTAGGGGGAGAGAGTTCCAGACTTTAGCTACAGAGAAAGAATACAAGTTATGTATTGGTACTTTAGATGGAGTGTAAACAGCTTGGAGTTTTTTATCTTCAGACCTTAGGGTTCTGTTGAGGGTGCACGGATTGACTATATGACTAAGAGCTGGGCATGTTGAGGGTTTATAGATGATGATGTATAACATCAAGAGCTGGACATAGTGGAGGTAGTTCAGGAGTTCAAACCACTGTAGACTGTGTAGAGCTTTGCGATGATCTGTGTACGTCTTTGAGTTTATGGTGAACTTGGCTACTTTGTAGCAACATTCTAATTTGGATTTGACAGAAGGCTGTAGCTTAGTGAGAATTATGACACCATATAGTAGGGAGGGGAGTGACTTTGGTTGGTGTGTTCAAGAATTGTTTGCTCCTACAGAGGATGCCTAGTCTCTGGTGGGGTTACTTGATGTTATGCTGAATGTGGAGGTCAAACTTAAGTTAATTGTCAATAATGACTCCTAGGAGTTGTGTGGGGGACTCTTTCAATGGCAGTGTTATACGCAGAAAGGATTTTGAATTGATTTATGTCATGAGAATGATTTTTTTGGTTTAAAGAGTAGGAGCTTTGCTTTTTTAGGTTTAAGGAAGAGGTGACAGTTAGAGAGCCAGCTTTCAATGGATGTGAACGTTTGCTGTGTGATAGAGAGCACTTGAAGGGTAAGAGAGGTGCAAATGATAGTGGAATCATCTGCATATTTTGTGAGTGTTCCTAGGGATGCTGAAGTACACAGGTCATTAATAAAGATATTAAAGCATAAGGGGCCAAGTATGGAACTCTGTGGGAATCTCTGGGAGATATATCTGTCTCCCCAGCATGTTCTGTTGATGTCACAGGTTAGGTTGAGATCCCCGGAGTGAGTGACTCTTGTCCCATGTGACTTGCAGATGTGCAGCATTTCCATCAGGTCAGGTCAGAGTCTGCTCTGTAGGCCAGGCACAAGTCACCTCTCAGCAGTCTGCATGATATAGAGTACAGTGACAGGGCTTTCAGTCTTTTCATGGAGATTGTTTTGGAGGCCCTGAATTTTCTCGGTGAGAAACCTCTGTGGTCTCACTAACTGCTGCAGGTGACTGGTGAGGTACATGCAAAAGGGAGTGTTGTACTCTATTAGTGGTCTAATAAGGGTCAAGTACAGAGAAGTCACAACATCTTGGATGCGATGCCCGTACTTATGGGATGCACAACGTAGAAGGCTTTCCTTACACTGCAGACACGCGATGATCGAAGTTTAGATTGCTGTCAAAATGTGTTCCCAAATCTCACACCACTGGGTTTGAGCTTGAGGGGTGCTGTCAGTATTGTAGTTTGCAGGGACTTCCTCTTTGCCAGAGGGGATAATAGTGCACTTAGTTTTAGCCTGTGGCTTTGGTACCAGTCATTTGTCTGTGCTAGCCCCTTTTGTAATATGTTAACTTCATTTGGGGACTCAATGATTGCTCCCAGTTTGCAATCATCAGTGAAGATGGTAAGCCACAGGTAATCTGTTTTCACTTGAACTTAAGAGAAATAGATAACAAACAGCAGAGGGCCCAGCACAGATCCATGTGGTATACCACTGGTAACTGGTCTACTGGTAGAGGTTGAATCCCCAACTTTGATAGTATGTGTTCTGTTGGTGAGTCAGTTTGCTATCCGTCTAGTGATGTATGAATTAATCCCCAGCTGGAAGAGTTTCTCAGTGATACCTGAGTGGGGGTGGGGGTTGTGTCAAAAGCCTTGGCTAAGTCAACATAGGCAGTAAGTACTGTTTTGCCTTCATCCACGGCTTTGGTGACATTCTCAAAGAAGTCCACCGGGTTCCATAAGCATGATTTTACTACTGAGCCTGTGATGAAAGCAGGCTGCAAAAACTTTGCTTATGTACAGAGGCATACTCTGGATCATAAAAATGGAAGGAATGCTTGAAACCAGTAGATTTACACTGAATCAAGTTAAAAAATGTGGCTATACTAATCACCGGTAAATGTTTCTGGAATGGGCTACAGTATTGTAAACGGAGCACAATATCAATGTAGGGGGTGTATGTAATGGGCAGAGTATGGGGGGATTAACAGTTGTTAATGGTACTTCTTGACATACTCAGTAATACTAAATAAGGACAAGCAGGCTTACCTTGTGCTTCAGAAAATAAAAATGCAGGTACATGTGATCTGGTTTCTTGCTCTTTCATTGTGCTATGTGATGCAACACCTCACAAATGCTTGTTTAAACTTTTGTGTGTCGTATTTGTGGTGTGACTTAGTTGTCAACCCTGTAGATCCATCAGTTTTTTATGCTGGCTGGGCATTTGATCCCTTCCTTGCATTCTCCATCAGACAGTACCTACAGGTCACTGCATAGAATATCTTGCTCCTAAGAGATATAAAGCATAGTCAGGTGGGCTGTGGAGAGTACTGGCATTTCAGCACCCAGCCACACCTCTCATTGGTTCTGTCTTTATGAATTTAAAAAGTGTAACAAGAAGGAGCAAGGGAAGAGGTAACGACACGTCATTAACATTATACATAAATCATAGCAGTAAAGAGGTATTTTCACTGCTACCATAATGATAAATCCAGGTGGGTCTATGTTTGGCTACTGAATCTGAAAAATAGAGAACAGCAAAACACAGAACAGATAAGAGGGAATGGGACAATCAGTGAATAAAAGTAGTATAAAAAAAACTACATCGAATGGCCATAGTTGGCCAACAACCAGGAGGTAATATGATACATAAGGTAAGTGAAGGGAAACCTTTTAAATTTGAGATCTTGGAGTTGGTATATATAGTGCGCAGCCCCCTATCTTGGTTGGTCATGTGTGTGATGTTGGCTGACTATGGCCATTCAATGTCATTTGTTTTGATGATGTTTTATTTACTGTTTGCATCATTTGTTGTTTACTTTTAGTGTTTCGTGGTTTGCTGTTTTTTAAATTTGGTAGCCATAGACCCATTCATTGGTTGTTGTGCACAAGATATGAAAAATAATAATCTGAAGTTCAAGAAAAATAAGGTTACTGATTCAAATGAGCCTCAGGCTTTTATACTGATTGAGAATGAGTAAAATGCATACTGTTCATCATTAGAGCACTGTTGCAGTAACCTAAGCTATAGGAGATATATCGTGCCAAGGTCTGCATGACTGACTAGCTTCCAAAACTTTAGAGATTCTTCCACATGCACTAGTTATTGTACAGATCAGGGAAAGCAGTATAGTCAGTGGTTAGGGTGCCAACGTCTCACAACTTTCATGCCATTGAAAAACACTGTCTGCTGCAGCTTTGAGGGATTGTCATTCATCACAGCGCCGCCTAAACAGGTTTAAACTATTCCAGGCTCCACAAAGTCTGCTCTTCACTTTTTCCCTTAGAATTGTTCAAACTCTCAAAGTAATCACTCTATTCTCTTTCTAAAGCCCTGCACTTGCTCAGCTCTTATAAGGAAACACTAACTGACTAAAGCACTACACCCTCCTTGACTTCTCATAAGTATTAGACTCCAGATTGATCCTTCCTGATCAAGTGAAAAATCAGTTCCCTTCCCTAATCTGATCAGTAAAAAAAAACAGTTCCCTATACTAATCTGGTATGTCCAAGGGCCAGTTTCAAGGTTACTCTCCAGTCCAGCTGGTGAATCTGGGAATTTTGAGGCAATGTTACAATTGCCTTATGTACACAGACAACTCTCTCCTCCTTCCAACAAACTCTAATACATGTGAGAGATGCAGTTACACAGCCAAACCGGAGGCAGAGCTCTCTCAACCCAAGACTGGCACAGTCAGTTAGGAGGAAAAGGTAACCACCCACACCACAAATCCAGTCTCACACAGACCTATTGCATCTGCATACCCAACACATAAATACATAAAAACATGCTCGGAGGCTCTAAATAAAAATCTGCCTAAACAGCAAAGACCTCCTAAACAGATATCCAAGCAACAGCCACCCCTCAACAATACCCACAACTCATATATCTCACAAAATCAGTGTGCCTCACAGTCACAGCCCATAAGGACAAACAACACACCAAATACACTTGTTATAGGGGACTCTATTGTCCGGAACACTTCAGTCCCACTCACCAGATTGAACAAGGAGAAGGTCACTGTAAGCTGCCTGTCGGGTGCCAGGATCCGCCACATAATGCAAGCACTCAGGTCACTCCAAAGCAAGTACAAGTATGACTCCGTCATTGTCCATGCTGGTGTGAATGACCTGAGACGTACCTCCCTGGACTACATGAAAAGAGACATAGAGGAGCTCTCTGACCATTTAGCCCAGGCTGGTATGTCCCTGACCTTGAGTAGCATCTTGCCCTCACCAAGAATGATGCCACAGTATAAAGACAAAATGATCAGTTTCAACAATTGGCTAAAGTATTGGTGTCATTCAAAGGGGATCCAGTGTCTGTCAGCCTGGGATGACATGCTCGACAAGCCACGTTGCTTCGCTAGGGACGGCTTGCACCTGTCACCCTTAGGCTTTCGTATACTGGTCAAGGCTCTTGCCACCCCCATAGTGCCTTTTTTAGGCAAGGCTCAAAGGACAAACCCACCTCCATAGACAACCCAAAGATAAAAAAACTAAAGATAATGCTACTCAATGCCAGAAGTCTAAATCTCAAGATGCACGCACTCGAGACTCTCCTCAGTATGGAGAAAATCGATGTCTGTGCAGTAACAGAAACCTGGTTCAAGGCTCCTGAGAGCACCCCAGCACTACCAGGTTATAACTCATACCATGCGTTTCGGCCCCAAAACTCGGACCGAAGCACAAAAGGAGGGGGAGTATCTATATTCATCAAAGATACCTACACCTCCAGGTTAGTGGCACTGCACGAAGCTTCGGAAACCATCCATGTGCAACTAACAGCGGGCAAAACTGCCTTTCAGTTTGTAGCCTGCTACAGAACACCCTCCCTATTACAGGAACCCCACTTGGCATTCCTGAGAACACTGGAGAATATGAAGTTCTCTCCAAACACTATGTTATTGGGTGACTTCAACTACCCAAACATTGACTGGGAAAACTACTCAAGCCCAAACACCCTTGCCTAACGGTTCCTTGAATTTATAAACTCTAACGCAATGGTCACCACTCCCACAAGAGGGAAAAACATATTGGACCTGGTCATCACCAACATGGGGACTTTATGTTCCAAACCAGAGGTAAACCCCTCATTGGTAAGATCAGACCATAAACAAATTTCCCTGGACATCCATATCCCGTCCCCACCCCCAGCCAAGGAAATCACTGTAAAGAATTTCTCCAAAGCCAACTTTGCACTTCTCAAGACTGAGGTGGAATCCTTCAAAGCCCCTGGGCCAGAGGATAATACAGCCCAATCCACAGAATCCTTTACAAATGCATTCTATGAGCACCTGCAGGAATACATGGATCGTGCTATCCCAAATAAAACCAAGACTCACTCCTCCAAAAACAGGAGACCGGTCTGGTGGACCCCGGCCATAAATAAGCTATACAACAGAAGGAGGATGCTACTACATGACAGAGCAAAATCCCAAAAAGGGAAGGCATCTCTGATCAGTATTAGCAAGAAACTTCGATCCCTCATAAAATCATCAAAGGCCAGTTTCAAAAGAAAAATTGCCCTAGACACTAAAGATAATCACAAGGCCTTCTTTAGTTACGTCAGAAACATGGGCGGAATCTCCCAGATATGCTCTGAATTGTTGCATAACGGTACAAAATATACCAAACCTACAGGCATAGCCAACATCCTGGCAGACAGATTCAGTGCAAACTCCCCCCTTCCCCCCCAAAGGAGCAAATGCCTATCCCAACTGAATGTAACCTCCCTGACATCACAGATGCACAGGTGAAAGTTGCCCTCTCCAAAGCAAAAAACACAGCATCTATGGGACTGGACGGTGTCCCAGGCTGTGTCTTACATGAGCTCCAAGAAGAACTGAACCCTCACATTAAGTCACTGTTCAAACTTAGCCTTACTACAGGATATGTACCCAAAGAATGGCGTACAGCTACAGTGGTCCCACTCCACAAAGGTGGTGCCACAACGGACCCCGGAAACTATCGCCCCATAAGCCTGACTAGTCTGGTCTGTAAAGCTGTGGAGCGTATTATCATGGAACTCATAAACAAAGACATTGGGAGCCTCCAGATACTGGACCCTACCCAATTCGGCTTTGTCAAGGGCAGATCTTGCCTCTTAAACCTGGTTGATTTCTTTGAAACAGTTACCAAAGCCATAGATGAGGGCAAGGTAGTCCACACAGCCTACCTGGACCTCGCAAAAGCCTTCAACACAATATCCCACTCGGGCATCATAAAAAAGCTTACCAGCTTAAATATCAACCCCTATATCACAAGATGGGTTGCAAACTGGCTCAGAGATAGAACCCACATGGTCAGAATCGCAGGTGCCATGTCCGAATCCAAACCAGTTACAATTGGCGTCCCACAGGGCTCAGTTCTGGGAACTCTCTTGTTCGGTATAAACTTCTCTGAGGTTCAGGCTAACACGGGGGGATTATGGCTGACAAAGTTCACAGATGACTGCAAACTGGGGGCCATAATTGAATCTCCAGCTGACACAAGCATCCTCCAAAAGGGTCTCACAGAGATGGATGCTTGGTGCCAGAACCACGGCCTCAAGTTAAATGCTAAAAAGTGCATAGTCATCCCCTTTGGGAAAAACAAGGTGCCCACAAATTACCACATAGGTGGTAATCCATTAAGTACGGAAGAAGTAATTAGAGATTTGGGGACCAACGTAGATAGTAATCTCTCCTTTGATAATCACATTGCCAAAGTGGTTAGAAAGACCTTCTATATAGTCCACCTTATCACGAAAGGGTTCGCATCTAAATCAAGAGAGGTCATTGTGCTCCTCTACTCGTCACTCATCAGGCTCATAATTGAATACAATGCCCCTTTTGGGATGTACCTTACCCGACACCTGCAGCAACTGGAGAGACCCCAAAAGTACCTCACCAAGAGGATCATAGGCTACAAACAGATGTCCTATGCAGCTCGACTAAAGAAACTCCAGCTCTACTCAGTTGCTTACCGCCTACTCAGAGGTGATCTATGCCTGACGTACAAAGCCATGTCAAACCCAGAATTAATGGAGATGCTCCACCTCAAAAAATCCAAGTCCCTTAGAGCTACATGCTCCAGGGATCTAAACCTCAGCACAAAAATAAATAGGACATGCTGGAGGGACAGATTCATTTCCCAGAGGCTCCCCTCACTCTGGAATAGAATCCCAATTCATGTTAGACATAGCCCCTCGCTGACCCTCTTCAAGCGAAATTTGGACGCGTGGATGGGAAATCGCAAATTCACCCCTGGGATCTCTCCTGTGTCCCTGCTAGACAGAGGCACAGTAAGCTAATCTTAAAAGGGTACCTTCTGTGACCTACTTTACAGAGGCACAGTAGGCTAATCTAATAGGGAGGCAGAAGCCAAATACACTCTGGCTAGGCTTATAAATGCCTAGGGCAGATAGCCTAGTATCTACCTATGAACCTATGAACCTATCTAGCACTTCTTTGAAGTTTAGCAGATTAATAGCCCATTGGGAAATACCTTCCAAATTTACCATTTTTTGTGAAGAAATGTTTAACTTCACTATCAAAAAATGTCATTGGGAGTAGTAACCAGTGGTTTTAGTGGCTGTCTCTAAAAGATTTACCTTAAACTTTACATTTTTTTATCAGAAGTGAGAATTACTATTCTAAGGCTATGCTACCTGCTTGTTGGACACATTTTTTCAGCAGAGACATGGACCTAGGTCCTGGCTCCTCAGTTATTCCTTACCTGAGCTGCAAGAAGAGAAAAGTTGTATGGGAGGCTTCAGTCTTGTCTCTGGTATCCTCTTCACCATGGCCACCAATGAATGACTCTGTTGTGGCCATATCAGATTGCTCAGACTTATCAGTATCTCTTGGTCTTTATGGTGCTGATCCTTAGGATGCCACTATGAAATGACAAGCAGACATATCCTCTGTGCCTGCTAGCTGTCCTCTTCAGGAAAGAGAGAACCATTCTTATTGGCATTGAAGCAGGGAGCAGATGATGTTCCTTTGTAGATCTATTCTGAGTTATTTGATTCCCAGGGAAAGGATCATTCTTCAGGGTGCTATTTTATTGGAGGTTTCCCTAGGAAAAAGGAAATATAAAATTAGCCATTTCACCTGTGTCCCCAATACCTAAGGTTCACCCATGTCCCCAACACCTAAGGTTCACCCATGTCCCCAACACCTAATGTTCACCCGTGTCCCCAACACCCAGGGCAGGCAAGGATGATCGGCTTGGTCTTGTGAATGTATCATTTTGAGCCTTTCTGTTTTTACATGCCTAGTCTCCTAATCATTTAAAAAGGAAATGATTTTCCTCTATCATAGAATTTGATTCTCAGTCTGAAGGACTGGAACTAGACATGAAGTGTGCTTGTTGGGTTTCCACTCTACAGAATTTGGAATCTGACAATGAGGAAAGTTTTTTTTTCTGGATTCCCCACCGAAAGAGTAAGAGTTTTCTGACACTGTTGCCAAAATGAAGACAGTATTTCAGTGAGTACAAAAAGAAATACCAAAGTCCCAGAAAAGATATCATGATTTGTTACATATGAGTTTTCCTCATCCTGCAGTTATTCCTCCTGTTTTGCCAGTCTTAAAAGATGCTTTTCCTGCAGTCAGCAGTGTTCTTGATAACCAGTCATCTGCCCCCCAGAAAGCCTGATAAATTGTATAAGGTTACCACGACCCACAGATTTCTTTTTCAAATCCTAAATCAGACCCTGTCGTAATTTATTTGGCAGAATCATCTTCTGCCAAACACCTTCTAACAGTTAACCCTATTCCATCTAACAAAGTTGAGAAAGACTTTGAGTTTGGAAAGAAGGTCTATACTTTTCGACCATGGCCATCAGAATATTGAATTGTCAGGTTCACATAAATGAATTTCTTCTGGATTCCTTTGAATGTATGAGAAAGTTAAATTCTGACCTTCCTTCTTCAGAGACAAAGACATCTCTGGATGCCTCCATATCTCTTATAAGATTTGCCAGACTGTGTTCTTAGAATTTATGAGAGGATGTCAAAGCTGAGCTCCTGAATGTTTCCCCTGTATAAAGAGATATTTCTAATCTCCTCCCTATCTCCCTTGGTATCCCTCAGGGCTCCATATTAGGGCCGCTCCTATTTTCCATCTATATTAATGATCTTCACTCAGCTATTCCTCATTCTACCTGCATTCAGTACGCAGATGACTCCACTATTATCTTCTCAGCTACCTCTCAAATTGAACTGCAAACCATAACCCAGAATGCATTTAACACTGTGGAACAATGGTTTACAAACCGCTGTCTCCTCCTAAATCCTAAGAAAACAAAACTGCTACTCTTCTCCCCAACACGTAAGTCCACCCCATAGAATTTACACTTACATCTAACAATGGCACTGTTATCCCTCCAGACCCAACTACCAAGCTCCTAGGAATAACTATTGACAATAACCTCAACTTTGACACACATATTAATAGTACAATAAAAACAGTCAACAAGAAACTTGGATCCCTCTATAGAATCAAACCCTTTCTTACTCCAACAGCCAGGACTGCTATAGCCAGAACTCATCTCATTTCTACTCACCTCTATGCCTCACCCATCTATACAAACCTTTCTAAAACCAACATACACAAGCTGACTGTATCCTATAATAATATTGCCAGATTTGCTGCTGCCTCTCCTTTCCGAACTCACCACTGTCTAAATCTTATACAACTCGATTGGTTAGAATTTCTGCAGCATCTTCATTTTTCACAGCTTACTATTACCCATAAAAGAATGTATCAACCTTCTAATACTTCTATACTCTCAAGCCTACTCACCCTCTACCATAATCCTAAAAACTTATGCTCTGCTAATAAACTACTGTTTAACACCAGCAGAGCTAACAATGTAGCAGGCGACTCCCTCTTCTGTAACACCGTTGGTAAGCTATGGAATCTTCTACCCACTGAACTTACAACTCTCTGCTCTCATAAACTTTTCAAAAAGAAGCTCAAGCTTCATCTCAAGAAACACTGGTTATGTTCCTGTATTATCCCTGACTAACTGCTGCTTCTTCTCACTACAACCACCTGCATCAGCTACCCTTCCCTTCTAAATCTGCTTATTATGAATCCTGTGACTGAATTCTTCATAATTACTTCTTTATTATCATCTTTGTTTAACTGCTTTACTGTCGTATACATTGCATATATTCTTCTGTAGACTTTTTCATGACCATATTTTAAATGTGTTTTTTTTTCTATTATTCTGTAGACTTTTTTATGACCATACTTAAATGTTTTTTTATTAGATATTGTTTTTATTCTATTTTTGGTCTATCATATGTTGTCTATTGTCTTATTCATATTGTTTTGCACATGGAGCTTTTCTCCCCGGGCCTCTACTGAAAATGGACATATATCCAGCTAGACTAGCCCGGACAACAAATGTAAAATAAAAAAAAAAATAAAATAAAAATAAAAAAATAGTATTTGGCCCTTCCGTTATTCATATTCTCAAAAGATTTGATGAAAGGTAAAAGTTAATTCAGGGGTTATCCAAATTTTCAACCCTCCATGCCAAAAATATAAACTTTCCTTCCAGTTCAGGTTCATTTATGGGAATAAGCAATCCCAGCAAAGCAGAGGCAAACACAATTTCAGAAAGCAATGTCAGGGAGGTTCAAAAAGGAGGAGAGGATCATCTCAAAGCCAGAGCAATCTAAATAAACATACAGACTGAATATATGCCTCATCATGATTTTCCCCCTCCCCACCCTGGTATTCCGGTAAAGCTTTCCAAAGTCTAGGTCTTCACTTCGTCTGCGGCACAAGATAACTTCGGACATTTGGGGTCTGAGAATCATTCAGGCAGGTTACAGCTGGCAGTGGGATTCCCTGCCTTCATTTCAATGGATTCTTCCATATCTGTCCAGGCAGACATCCCTGTTTCTTCCCATCCTAGATCACATGCTTTTTCAAGGAGTTATAGAACCTGTTTCCCTGGATTCACTTCACAATGTAGAATTTCTGAAACATCAAATTTCATATGGCCAAGACCATATGATCAAAGTTTTAGAACGTCGACATAGGTTCATAGGTTCATAGGTAGGTACTAGACTATTAGCCCTTGGGCCTATATAAGCCTAGCCAAAAAGTTTCCCTGGCTTTCGCCACCAAAGAAAATTATTTTCCTGTGTCCCTGTCGAACAATGGTGCAAAAATATCCCTGAGGTGAATTTTCTATTTCCCATCCAGTCGTCAAGATTTTTCTTAAAGAGGGCCATTGAGGAGCTTTGCTTGACATGAATGGGTAGTTTGTTCCAGAGTATGGGAAGTCTCTGGGACAGGAATTTATCCCTCCAGCATGTTCTGTTTATTGTGGTGACAAGGTTTAGGTCCCTGGAGTGTGTGGTACAGAGAGATTTGGATTTCTTTAAGTGTAGCATGTCCAACAGTTCTGGGTTTGACATAGCTTTGTATGTTAGGCAGAGATTGCCTCTGAGTAGGTGATGTGCGATGGAGTAGAGCTGGAATTTTTTGAGACGGTCTGCATATGGCATCTGTTTAAGGTCGGTAATCCTCTTAGTGAGGTATTTATGTGGCCTTTCCAATTGTTGTAGGTGTCTTGAGATACATGCCAAAAGGGGCATTGTACTCTATAATGGGTCTGATGAGGGATGAGTAGAGAGGAACAATGACCTCCTTTTTTGTAGAGAGAACCCTTTTGCGATGAGGTGATGAGGTGGATTTCCCGACTACTGTGGTGATATGGTTATCAAGTGAGAGACTACTGTCCACCTGTGACTCAAGGTCTCTTATCACACTTTCCATGTTTAGTGAGCTACTGTCTATGTGGTAGTTCATGGGTACTGAGTTTTTCCCAAAGGGGATGACAAAGCACTTCTTGGCATTGAGTTTGAGGCCAAAGCATCTGTCTCTTTGAAGCCCTTTTGTAGAATGTCTACATCATTAGCTGGTTCTATTATTGCTCCCAGTTTGCAGTCATCTGCAAACTTTATTAGCCAAAGACCTTCTGTGTTGGCCTGCACTTCAGAGAAGTAGATGCCGAACAGGAGAGGACCCAGGACCAAACCCTGTGGTACTCCACTCATCACTGGTCTGAAGTTAGACTTGGAGTCAGATACTTTTACTATGTGAGTTCTGTCAGTAAGCCAGTTGATCACCCATCTTGTGACATAGAGATTTGTGCCCAGTTTAGTGAGTTTATCTATAATTCCAGAGTGGGGGATCGTATCGAAAGCCTTGACAAGGTCAAGATAGGCTGTATGCACTACCTTGACCTCATCTACAGCTCTGGTGACTGCTTCAAAGAAGTCAGTCAAGTTTGGTAGACATGATCTACCTTTTATAAACCCAAACTGAGTGGTGTCCAGGGTTTGGAGGTTACCTATGTCTTAGCTTATAAGCTCCAAGACATAAAATAAATCCACAAAACAAAAAATAAATAAATAACTGTCTCACCATTATTGCAGGGGCCCCCCTCCACTCCCCACACCCCTGCTACATAAATACACCAACTCTGAGATTGCACTACAGTGAGGAAAAGGGAAATATCTTGTTCCACGCTGTATGCAGATCTGTCCGTGGTGGTGGTACTGCGGTAGCATTGTCGCCTCACAGTAAGACGCTGTCCGGTTCGACTCTCAGCTAGAGCGTCTTCTGCGTGGAGACATGCGTGAATGGGCATTCCTTCGTTGAAGGTTGTGCATCAGGGCTGGCAACTCGGTATGTAAAAATCAACTGCCAATCATTAGTGGACCGGAGTTTCACTGTGGCGACCCCTAACCGGGAAAAGCCGAAAGACACAACAACAACAACGCTGTATGCAGATCTCCGTTCACAACACTGCCTTACCTTCAATCATATGGTCTCGGCCATATGAAATTCGATGTTTCAGAAATTCAGTATTGTGAAGTGAACCTGTTCCCCTATATCAAATAGGGAAATAATTTTATTCAAGAATGTTTCTGGTGCCAAAGAAAGAAGGTTCATGGAGACCTGTCCTACACCTTTCCTTTGTAAACCTTCAAATCAAAATCCTTAAATTCAAAATGCTATCTCTACAGCCTCTGTTACCTCTCATTCTATCTCTCAATGTTCTAGTAGCTCTGTATTTAAAAGATGCCTATCATCACATTCCACTGCTCAAAGACTTCATATGCCTTTTACATTTTTCTGTATCTATTTCACATTTTCAGTTCTGTACTTTGTCCTTTTGATTAAAAGTGAAACAGGGAATACCATGAATAACTTAAAGGGACATACATACACAACAATATTAATATAGCAACTCTAATTTCAGCCTTAATACAAGTTATAAACATATAAACAAAATTAAAGCATTTTTTGTCTTAATCTAAGAACAGGCTTAAGACTAGCAACAGTGTTCAAACCTGGGCAGACATCACTCCTCAAGTAATTTATTTATGTTCAGAAAGCTCAGCTAATAAATCACTATCACCATTCCTCATATATTTAATAAGCTTAAGGATAGCTCTAAACTTATAATTATGGTCAAGACCCTTTCCTTTTATATGCTTACATAGTGCATTAGTGTTTACTTTTCTTCCTGTGTCAGAATGATGCTCACATATTCTCTCTTTTAATTTCTTTTGGTAGTTTTTCCTACATAGATACATTTGCACTTCACATAAGTAGCAACACAGACAATATTGTCAGTTATGCATGTTGCAGAACATCTAAATATCTTATTAATAACTAGGTGTACAAATATTACATCTTGTACCGTGGTGGTGGTGGTGCTGCGGTAGCGTTGTCGCCTCACAGTAAGACGCTGTCCGGTTCGATTCTCAGCTAGAGCGTCTTCTGCATGGAGACATGCATGAATGGGCATACCTTCGTTGAAGGTTGTGCATCAGGCCTGGCAAGCCGGTACGTAAAAATCAACTGCCAATCATTAACGGACCGGAGTTCCGCTGTGGCGAACCCTAACCGGGAAAAGCCGAAAGAGACAAACAAACAAATATTACATCTTGGAAGATAACATCAAATAAGTGACAATGATAACAGGGAATAGTCCCCTTTGTATTTAACGGCATCACAGTAGGTGACTAGCTACTTTGTAACAAAGATATTGTTTTAAATTCTTTTCCCTTTTGTATACAAACTTTAGACTATTGCTAAATAAATCTTTAAACTCTGGTACAGATTTAAGTATAGATCAATTATTATATAGAATATTTAGCACTTGTTTAGTGCATCTGTCATATTTCATAATGTGTCTGAAGGAGATTGGAGACTGCAAAGTGGTGGTAGGGGAAAGTGTAGTTAGGCAGCATAGGATGGTGGTTTGTAGGATGACATTGGTGATCAAGAAGAGGAGGATGAGTGTGAGGGCAGCACCAAGGATCAAATGGTGGAAATTGAAAAATGGTAATTGTGAGGTGATGTTCAGAGAAGAGTTAAGACAGGCACTGGGTGGCAGTGAAGAGTTACCGAATAGCTGGGTAACTACAACAGAGCTAGTAAGAGAGATGGCTAGAAAGGTGCTTGGTGTGACATCTGGAAAGAGGAAGGAGGACAAGGAGACCTGGTGGTGGAATGAAGAAGTGCAGGAGCGTATACAGAGAAAGAGGTTGGCGAAGAAGAAGTGGGATTGTCAGAGAGATGAAAAAAGTAGACAAGAGTATACGGAGATGAGGTGCATGGCAAAGAGAGAAGTGGCAAAGGCTAAGGATAAGGCGTATGATGAGTTGTATAAAAGGATGGACACTAAGGAGGGAGAAAAGGACCTGTACCAATTGGCTAGACAGAGGGACCAAGCTAGTAAAGATGTGCAGCAGGTAAGGGTGATAAAAGATAATGAGGGAAACGTACTCACAAGTGAGGAGAGTGTGTTGAGCAGATGGAAAAAGTACTTTGAGGGGCTGATGAATGAAGAGAATGAGAGGGAGAGAAGGTTGGATGATGTGCAGATAGTGAATCATGAAGTACAATGGATTAGCAAGGAGGAAGTAAGGATAGCTATGAAGAGGATGAAGAACGGAAAGGCTATTGGTCCAGGTGACATACCTGTGGAAGCATGGAGGTGTTTAGGTGAAATGGCAGTGGAGTTTTTAACTAGATTGTTTAATGAAATCTTGGAAAGTGAGAGGATGCCTGAGGAATGTAGAAAAAGTGTTTTGGTACCGATTTTAAGAATAAGGGTGATGTGCAGAGCTGTAGTAACTACAGAGGGATTAAATTGATCAGTCACAGCATGATGTTATGGGAAAGAGTAGTGGAAGCTAGGTTAAGAAGGGAGGTGATGATTAGTGATCAGCAGTATGGTTTCATGCCAGGAAAGAGCACTACAGATGCGATGTTCACTTTGAGAGTGTTGATGGAGAAGTACAGAGAAGGTCATAAGAAGTTGCATTGTGTCTTTGTGGATTTTGAGAAAGCATATGACAGGGTGCCTAGAGAGCAGTTGTGGTATTGTAGGAGGAAGTCGGGAGTGTCAGAGAAGTATGTAAGAGTGGTACAGGATATGTATGAGGGTAGTGTGACAGTGGTGAGGTCTGCGGTGGGAGTGATGGATGCATTTAAGGTGGAGGTGGGATTACATCAAGGATCAGCTCTGAGCCCTTTCTTATTTGTAATGGTGATGGACAGGTTGACAAACGAGATCAGACAGGAGTCCCCGTGGACTATGATGTTTGCAGATGACATTGTGATCTGTAGTGAGAGTAGGGAACAGGTGGAGGACACCCTAGAGAGGTGGAGATATGCTCTAGAGAGAAGAGGAATGAAGGTCAGCAGGACTAAGACAGAATATATGTGTGTGAATGAGAGGGAGGATAGAGGAATGGTGAGGATGCAGAGAGTAGAAGTGGTGAAGGTGGATGAGTTTAAATACTTGGGATTAGCAGTTCAGAGTAATGGTGAATGTGGAAGAGAGGTGAAGAAGAGAGTACAGGCAGGATGGAATGGGTGGAGTAGAGTGTCAGGAGTGATTTGTGATAGACGAGTACAATTAAGAGTGAAAGGGAAGGTCTACAAGAGGGTAGTGAGACCAGCTATGTTATATGGGTTGTAGACAGTGGCACTGACAAAAAGGCAGGAGTCAGAGCTTGACGTGACAGAGTTGAAGATGTTAAGATTTGCACTCGGTGTGATGAGGATGGACAGGATTAGGAATAAGTATATTAGAGGGTCAGCCCAGGTTGGAAGGTTTGGAGACAAAGCCAGAGAGGCAAGATTACGTTGGTTTGGACATGTGCTGAGGAGGGATGCAGAGTATATTGGGAAAAAGATGCTAAGGATGAAGCTGCCAGGTAACAGGAAAAGAGGAAGGCCTAAGATAAGGTTTATGGATGTGGTGAGAGAGGACATGCAGGTGGTTGGTGTGACAGAGCAAGATGCAGAGGACAGGAAGAAATGGAAACAGTTGATCTGCTGTGGCGACCCCTGATGGGAGCAACTGAAAGAAGAAAAAGATCTTACTAGGTCATTGTATAATTGTTGAACATTACTTTCTATATATAGTTCAGAAAATGTGGTTTTGCTGACATTTTATCATTTTGCAGCATTTCTAAATTATAACCTTGCTGTCTAAATTGAACAATCATGAAGATAATAGCATTCAAAATTTCATCATTATCTGTATTTAATCTGCTTACATGTAAAAACCGACCCCTTATTATAGAACTGTAAGTATCAAGTGGGTACATAGTTTGAAAGTATTGTTTGGCTTGTACACCTTTATGGTGGATAGCTGCATTAATTTAATTATTAGTAACTTAATTTTTAAAAAGGCAATAGAAGTCATAGAATACTTCAACTTAAATATTAAAAATCAGTAGTAATTTGTAAATATGTGACAAAATCCAACAACATTTCTATTATACCCAATCAGAGTAAAACATCAGCAACAAAGTGTCTATAGTAAGTAACAGAAGTATAAATATTCTCTCCAAAAATATAAAGATCTTCCCAGCTGAAAATACTATATTAACATAGGTTAGGTAAATAGAGCTGTGAGGAGTGACTTTTGTCTGATGAAGGCTGGGCATTTGCTTAGCTGAAAGCGCTTACCTTGAATAAAACAGTCCGTGCCATTTTTATCCAGCTTGGTTCTGCTTTCCAGTTTTGTTTTTGTTTTAAACAGTTTGAGTGTATATTAGTTTGTTTTACTATATTAACATAGGTGTTAGCCATGGGAGTATTCTTCACCAATCCAATCTTTTTTTTTTAAAAAATCATTGTTGAATAAAAATCCAACATCTTAAACCACACAGACAGTTTCAATGAATCTTGCTGAAAGTCTACTTGACTAACAAGGATGTTCCCTTTTGGCCTGTAAACCAAAGATATTGGGAATGATTGTGAATAATGAATTTATATCTAGTATAGCTAAAATAACATTCTCAATACTATTCTTCTTATTCCATGCATAAAATTATTTCAGAAAATCATTTCTGTATTTTAAATAGCTTTTTACATCTAATAAGTATGCTTTTAGAATGTATTCCAAAAAGTCAGAAGTAGGTTGAGTTATCCATTGTGAGCTTGCAACATTTGGATGCATAGGTGGAGTTATTGTACCCATTCAATCAAACTTCCCTGTTTCTTCCCATCCTAGATCAAATACTTTCTCAGGGTGTTATAGAACTGATTTTATTCAAGAATCTTTGTGATTCCAAAGAATGAAGGGACATGGAGACCCGTTCTACACTTTTCTTTCATCAACCTTCAAATCAAACTCCCTAAATTCAAAATGCTGTCTCTACACCTCTATTACTTCTCATTCTACCTCTCAATTCTCTAGTAACTCTGTATTTGAAAGATGCTTCTCATCACATTCAAATTCTCAAAGATTTCAGAAGCTTTTTACATTTTTCTATGTCTAATTCATATTTTAGTTCTCTGCATTATCCTTTGGATTGTCAGCATCCCCAAGAGTGTTTTCGAAGTGCCCAGCTCCTGTAATAGCCCATTGCAGGTTGCAGAGCATTCACTTTTTTTCCATATTTTGATGACTACCTTATTTTTGCAAATTCATTTACAAGTTTTCAAGAGTCAATTGTCTTGGGTAAAAAAGAAAACCTTTTTTCCATTCTGAGATTTCAGGATAACATAGAGAAATCATCTATCATTCCATCTCACTGAATAGTGTTTCTGGAATGTCTCCTGGAGACATCAGTCATGAGAGCTTTTTAGCCTCAGGACAAACTAGAATGTTACAAGGAACAGTTTCTAATATTTTCCAGGCAGGCTTTGGCATCCGTTGAAAAATACAAACAATTTTTGAAAGGGGTTTTGCATATCACTCCACAAAGAAGACAGGTGACTCCTTCTTATCTTAATTTTGTATTAGAGAAACATACACTGATCATGAGACTAATTTGAAGTTCTTATCTTGGAAAACAGCGTTAATCATTGCAGTGATTTTTTTCCAATATTTTGCCCATATACCCCTTGAATATGCCAGGTTGAATTGGGAATACTGGAGTCCCCACCAGCAGGTGATCTTTGATTTTTTTCATATAGCTTAAGCTACTGCAACAATAATTTTTATGCTGAACATAGTTCACAGGTTCATAGGTTCTATGGGGCCTTTACGAGCCTAGCCCATAGAAGTGCCATGGCATTGTGCTGCCCGATGTTAGTTCCCAGTGCCTCTATCAAGTAGAGCCACTGGAGTGATCCCCGGGGTGAACTTTCTATTACCCATCCACTCATCAAGATTTCTCTTGAAGAGAGACAGTGAGGTGCTCTGCTTGACATGTATGGGAAGTCTATTCCAGAGCATGGGTAGTCTCTGGGTGAGGAACCTGTCCCTCCAGCATGTTCTGTTGATTGTGGTAATGAGGTGAGATCTCTGGGATTTCTTTAGATGTAGCATTTCTAACAGAGCTGGGTCAGACATGGCTTTGTAAGTCAAGCAGAGATCGCCTCTAAGTAGGCAATATGAGACAGAGAATAGCTGGAGTCTTTTGAGTCTGTCCATGCAGGACATGTGTTTAATGCCTAGGATCCTCTTCATGAGGTACTTCTGTGGCCTCTCCAGCTGTTGCAGGTGTCTAGTGAGATACATGCCAAATGGGGCATTATACTTGATGATTGGTCTAATGAGGGAAGAGTAGAAAGAGACATTGACCTCTTTCTTCTTGGATGCAAATCCCTTGGTAATGAGCTGTGCCACATAGAAGGACTTTCTGACCACAGTGGCAATGTGGTGGTCAAAGGAGAGGTTGCTGTCAACTTGCAGCCCCAGATCTCTTATAATGCCTTCAATGTTCAGTGGGCTCCCATCGATGTGGTAATTAGTGGGAACTGAGTTTTTACCAAAGGAGATGACAACACATTTTCTTTGCATTAAGCTTAAGGCCATGGGTTCGACACCAGTCATTGATCTCAGTGAGGCCTTTCTGTAGGATGTCTGCATCACTTGGGGAGATAATAATGGCTCCTAGCTTGCAGTCGTCTGTGAACTTGGTCAGCCAGAGTCCCTTTGTGTTGGCATGGACTTCTCAGAAGTAGATGCTGAACAGGAGAGGACCCAGGTCTAATCCATGTGGGACTCCACTCATGACTGGTCAGCAGTCTGATTTTGAGTCCGCTACTTTCACACTGTGTTTTATCTGACCCAGTTTTCAACCCACCTAGTGTTATAGGGGTTGATGCCTAGTTTGGTGAGCTTATCAATAATTCTTGAGTGAGGACTGGTATCAAAGGCCTTGGCCAGATCGAGGTAGGTTGTATGCACTGCCTTACCTTCATCCACAGCCCTGGTGACTGAGTCAAAGAAGTCAACCAGGTTGAGCAGTCATGATCTCATTTTCACAAAGCCAAATTGCATGGGGTCTAGAGTTTGGAAATTTCTTGTATCTTTGTTAATCAGGTCCATGATGATGCACTCCATAGCTTTACATATCAGACTCGTCAGGCTAATGGGGTAATAATTCCCAGGGTCATTAGTCGCTCCCCCTTTATGGAGAGGGATGACTGTAGTGAGTGCGCCATTCAGTAGGGACAAAGCCTGAGGTGAGGCTGTAACTGAACAGGGCACACAGATGTGTTGCCATATAAGTAGATGTTTCAATAGATCAGTATTGCAGCAGAAACACCATCCCTCCATCCCCTTATTTTTGTTTTTTAGGCCAGAGTGTGGGTTCATTATTTTCTACTTCTGACATACACCTACCTAGCAGGGCTCTACCTTGTTCTAAGGCAAAAAAAAAAAAAACACTGAGATTTTGGCACCCTAACCACTGACTTTATACTGCTGCCGTCAAGCTGTAAAATAGTTAAGGCATGTGGAAGTTGCCCTTAAGCTTTGGAAGCTGATCAGTAATCCAGTCCTTAGCAAGATATGTCCCATATAGCTTATTCTACTGCAACAGTGATCTATTCAAACATTTACTGTTTATGGTAAGATTACTTACAGTTTTACAATTCCTGCACAATGAATTTAAGATACCCCATAAAGTACTGCCATTATCTTTGGGATAATAATAATAATAACGATTTTAAAATCGGCTAGTGGATAACATTAATTCTGATTCTATGCTCTCTCTTCATACAGAAAGGCTCATGTCATTTTCACACTAATCTTACAACAGAAATTGTAGACGTTGGCAAAACTCCATCTGGTTGTTTCCTGTGGTTATGCTGGGACTTCAAAGGAGGCAGAAGTCTGCTTTTGTGGCTAACCTCAAGGATAATGCACAAATACCAAGCTAAAAGGTGGGTGAATTAAACATTTAGCAGTGTTCTAGGTATATTAAGTCTGCAATTGTAGCTCAAATAATTGTTTTAACAAGGTCTTGTTTTACAAAAATCAATAAGTAAAGTGGTTTATGTTATATATCACATTTTATTGTTAACCATATTGCTGTTTTTGTTTTACTAAGTGGATAGATTTGGAAGTTTACAAGTAGCCTGTGGTCTGCTCTTCAGTTTGTTGCCATGGTGACATAAATCTCATAATTCAAAGCAAAACATTTGAATATGAATGATAGTTTTAATTTATAATGGCTGCAGGTTCCCAGGGATGATGATTGACTGAATTAATGCAGCGGTCCAATGTAGAATATATCTATATCTGACTTTATATCTTCCCTGTTACCCTTTGGTCAAGAGTATAGTGGGTGAGGTTTAAGGTAACCTAACTTTCAATCAACACATATGATACTGAACAGCAGAATAGTGCACAAATGTGATCAAACACCTTAGTTATGACCATGCAAGACATCATCAAAAGAACATTGAGAAAAAAGAAAAATATGCAGAAATAGGCACCCTGCCACACCACCAGGAAGTAAACTGAGCATGACAATAATTAAATAATGTTGCATTACTACCTGTCTCCTTCCAGTAAATAAAGAAATACCATCCCTCTCAAGCATAAAATCAAAGTCTGGCAAGAAAATTCTGGCAAAAACTCAGGCCTTGGCATAGCACTGCAATCATTATATAGAATTGGCCCACATCTCCAGGTAACAGTATAATGAAAAAAAAAAAAACTATACAGGTTGCAGGATTCAAACCTCATCTGTGACGGTATCCATTACTGCAACAAGCAGCTCTCTGACAGAAGTTGAATAAATCTTTCTTAATCTGCATCAGCACCGACTCTCTGGGGCTATCACTCTGTTATTTTCATAACTAAAATGTTTGATATTCCATTAAGGATGACTTGAATGGTTGATTTATAGAATGTTCTACTGTATTTGTTTGCATATCAGCTGTTTAACCTCAAAATACTTGACTTAATTAAGGTTTAAACTCATTGAGTTCATCTACAAGATACTGAACTGATTGATGGCTACTCATTGTAGAAAATTACTGCCAGTGTGTATTTGCATGCTGGCAGTGACTATTTAGGTGGTCTTTTCTTCTTCTGCTGCAGTTCTGTGATTACAAAGTCAGTATGTAATGGAGGTCTAGGCATTTGGCTATCCTTACCATTTTTTGTACAGCTCGGAACAGGACATTTGCCATTTTCCTCACTGTAGTGCAATCTCAGAGTTGTTATATTTATTTATCAGGTGGTGTGGGGGTGCAAGAGGGTTTGCCCCCTACAAAAATGTAACATTTTTTTATTACAATTTTGAAGTTTCAAAACTTCGATCTTATGGTGCCGACCATTTGCATTTCAAGGTGTGGAAACTGTGAGTTTGTAAAGTATGTAAAGTATGTCTCTCTAGATATATATATATATATATATATATATATATATATATATATATATATATATATATATATATATATATATATATAGTTTTGTGTGTGTGTGTGTGTGTATATATATATATATATATATATATATATATATATATATATATAAAATTTTTTATCGATGCAATATACAAAAGTGTACGATGATTCCTGCAACTGCCAAATGGGTGACTGTATTCCCACCCTGATGGTTATATATGATTTTGTAATGGATGACTGACAAAGGACTTGGTCGACATAGAAAACATGTACCATGATATGCTGACAATGCCTTACATCATACAAAAAAACTAAGAAGCATTCAGAACATCGAAAAAGGAAAACTTATTTCTTTTTTCAATGCACTACCCATAACCTGACCACACTCAGCTCAAATTTAAAATTGAGGCATGTCAGGATTAGGATAAGCACACATTGCATCCTGTATGCCAGGCATAGATCTCCCCCCAAAAGCCTGCAGGAGACAGAATACAGGGAGAGGGTCTTGAGGCGGTCTGCATAGAACATTTTACTTACACCCTGTATACTTTTAGTGAGGAACCTCTGTGGATGTTCCAGTCTATCAAACAAAAAGTTGCGTAGTTTTTAGCAGTACATTCAACCATAAATAACTGGGTAAACAAAATAGGAAAAAGAATAAAACATATTTTTCTACTTACCAACAAGATGACCCACTGGGCATCCTGTCATGCAGGAAGAGGTTGTAATGTGAGCTAGTGTGTCAGATATGGGAATCATGTGCACTGCCAGGATGTCCAGTAGAATGTTGGTGTGTGTGTGTGTGTGTGTGTGTGTGTGTGTGTGTGTGTGTGTGTGTGTGTGTGTGTGTGTGTGTGTGTGTGTATGTGTGTTTGCGTCTGTGATTGTGTGTACATGCTCACGAGTGTGCTTGTCAGTGGGTGTGTTCCTTTATCGACCAAAAGCTATATGACAAATGGTCAAAATTTGTCATAAAACTGTAATAGCTTGAGCATAGGATTTTGAAAATGGGAAAATGTACTATAATAATAAAAAACACATGTATTAGTATATAGGTACAGAGATGTTTTTGTAGGAGTAAAGCTCCATACCACCCACACACCAGAACTTAATTACAACAAGGTCGGTATTCATAGTCAGTACAGAAATGTGTAAAGGCTACCCAAGCTGTCTGTGAATAGCAGCAACAAAGGGAAGATTCATAGAGGTCACTTACACTAACATGCAATGGCCACAAATTAGAACAAGCAAATTAACAAATGAGATGTAAATGAGAAATGATGTAAAATGGTGTTTGCTAATGAGGGCTTCTCCCACCTATTTGTGCTTCATAGACAGAATTTTGTACTTTTCCTCTTTGTTGGCAGATTCATTATATAAGGTGGAGTCACGCTTCTTCTATCTACTTTGCAATATGTGATAATGCTGTCACTTTTGCTAGCCTAGCTATTTCTTGGTGTGAGCTGCTTGTCCTGGCCGAGCCAAAACTGTTTGTGCCCAGCAGCACTCACTCTCCAAAAGGTGGGGATATAGATAGATATGATTTTTACAATCAGGAGATACTTGATTGGTTCAGGGTGGACATGTTTTAAGGGTCTTAGTGAGTATGTATGGCCACAACAGGGACATTGGGGGAATGTATGGCCTTCCTATCCATGTGAATACAAATATGTATAGCGCTCACTATACCTGCCATGGGTTCCTTCTAGAGATAGACTGGGGACATGTTTCATATCTCACAGGCTTCTGCCTTGAGGATACTTTAGCAGTTTCTGACTGCACTCTGGGCAGGTCTGGATCAGTACATTTATTTCCCATTGTCATGCTAGGACCAAGCCAGGACTATATGTGCATATATGGGGTAGAACATTTCCTTGAGGTACTTTGTGCAATAGATTGCACCCATGTTGCAATTAGGCCCCCATCTGGTCCATGGGGGAAGCTGTACCACAGTAGAAAGGGCTACCATTGCATCAGTTGCCATGTAGAGTGTGACACATGGGTGTGCATCACCAACATCCTACTGGGCATCCTGGCAGTGCACATGATTCCTATATCTGACACACTAGCTCACATTACAACCTCCTCCTGCTTGATAGGTTACCCAGTGGGTCATCTTGTTGGTAAGCAGAAACATTTTTATTCTTTTTTCTATTTTATTACCCCAGTTATTTATGGTTAAATGTACTACTAAATACTACACAACTTGTTCTTTGTCTTGTCTATCCTCTTCTCTCATTGTTTTTCTTTCAGTTGATGCTGAATGTCCAAAGAAGCCATGGCTTTTGACATCATTGAGAAATCCAAGTGGAGCTGCTGAAGAGAACTACAGCATAGCTCTCTCCCAGACCTGTATTGTCATCAAGAGGGTTTTTGGCCTCTTGGAGAGTCATTTTAAGTGCATGGATTAGCATACGTGGGCCCTTTAGTATAACTCATCTACTGCATTTAGGATGCTTACTGCCCAACATGGTAATGACTCATGCTGTCCAGTCCTACTCCAACTAATGGCAGCAGTAGCACGGAACCTTCTGCAGCAGGTTCATGCACAGCCCACGACGGCACAGATAGTCTGTACCTAGTCCGGAACAATGGACCATGACAATCAGGTTAGGGTTTCTTTCCTTGTAAAAAAAAAAAAAAAAAAAAAAAAAAAGTATAACTCATACATGCAGTGCTATCTGTGGGCTATGCTGTGTGGTACATGGTACACTGTCACTGTTCATCAGACATTTCTTCCCATCTTTAAATAATATTTTTTTATTTTAAAATGGGAGTTCATATTATTCTTTGTAAAAATCACCCATTGGCAAAATATCATACCACTTCTTTGCATGCTATAGTTCCCCTTCTATGACCCAGGAAACCCATAACATGTATTTAAGCTTATTGAAAACACTCATCATCCAACCAAATACCATATTCATGGATATTTTTGATTACCCTACTATTAACAGGGAATCATATATGACATCAAACGTGCAGACAAAGAAATTCCTGGATTTCGTAAACACAAACTCCCTGGACCAGATTGTCAGTAGACTGACCGGGGTACAAACATAGTCTTCACTAATATGGTAAAGTGCTGCACATCCCCTAGTGTAATGTCTTCTCTGGTAAGGTCAGACCACAAAATGGACTCCTTTGAAGTATAAATAAAACCTGGACCCCCAGCTAACCCTGGAATGTTCAGGACCTACTCTAAGTCTACCTTCCTACTATTAAGTGATGATGTGGCAAAATTTAAAGCCATCATAAACCCTGAGAACACTGCTGCCTATGTGGAACTGTTCACAGAAACTGTACACAAGCATGTTAATAGCTGCAGAGAGGCAGCTGTACCCACCAGGAAGAAGTACAGAACTAACTCAAAAACAAGCCACCATGGTGGAATCACAGCCTCAAAAGGCCGTATAAGAGAAGCAAGAAAATCATAACAAAAATTAGGAGGTGCGTACAGATAAAAGCACTCTCATCAAACTAAACAAACAACTCAGAGTACAAATAAAGTCTACCAAAGACAAAATTGAGGTAAATTTGACTTCTCAAGCCAAGAACAACCACACGGCTTTCTTTAGTTATGTCAGCAACCTCAAAGGTAATATACAGTTGTGTGCAGAAATTATCATTAATGGAGCCACCTACAATGAGCCAGACAAATTCAGCTCTAAGTTTACTCCACTCTCTCCTTCAACCTACTCTAAGGAAATACCATTAAAAATAAATCCCCCTTCCATCATTAGGTAACAGGTCCTGAATGCTTTATCTAAGACCAAGAGCACTGCATCAATGGGCCCAAACAATATCCCAAGATGCCTTCTAAATACCTTCAAATATGATCTATCAGGGCCTATAGAATTGTTACTTAACCATAGTTTCCAAAGATGCTTTGTGCATCACAAATGGAGAACAGTCCCACAGTCATCTCTATGCACAAAGGTGGGTCATCTACAGACCCTGGAAACTACAGAACCCTAAGTCTCACTAGTCTTGTATGAAAAGCTATAGAAAGAGTTATCATGGCGATGATCAGTAAGGACATAGGAAACCTGTAAACACAGGACATGACCTAATTTGTTTTGTCAAGGGCAGTTCATAACTACTCAGCCTGGGGGACTTTTTTGAGAAGGTCAACAAAGCAATGGATGAGGGCAAAAAAGTTCACACTGCCTTTGACCTGGCCAAGATATTTGGCACAATACCCTACTCAAGCATTACTGATAAACTTAAGAGGTTAGGAATAAACCCTTAAGTCACCTAGTAGATAGCCAGCTGGCTCACGGACTCGTCTTAGGAAGTTAGAATTGGGAAATCCACCTCTACAAAGAGACCAGTCACAAGTGGAATACTGCAGGGATAAGTCCTGGGGCTGTTTCTTTTTAGCATTTACTTCTCTGAAGTCAAGATCAATGTCAAGGGCCTCTGGCTGACCAAATTTTCAGATACTTGCAAATTAAGAGCAGTCATAGAATCCTTTCAGACACTAATGTTCATCAACAAGAGCTGAAACAGACAAATAACTTGCGTCAGAGCCATGGACTCAAAGTAAATGATAAGAAATACATAATAGTATACTTCAGGAATTCATCCACACCTGGTAACTATCATATTGACAACACACAGGAGTCGACCCAGTACAACACACTCCTGGGAGTCAACCCAGTAGTCAGTGACTCGGGGATACACCCAGACAGAAATCTGGCCTTTGACCATCATATGTCTACAGTACTGAGGAAGTCATTCTATGTTGTGCAACTTATAAACAAAGGTATGACATATAGGTCCATGGAGGTCATTGTTCCATTTTATTCAGCATTCATTAGACCCATCATTGAGTACAGTGCCTACTTTGGCATGTTCCTAAGAAGACAACTCCAACAATTGGAATGTCCACATAGGGTATCCTTCCATTTCACTTTTGCAGTATTCTTTACCTAAGGGTTCTCCTGCCAAGGATAGACCAATATTTGGTTAGTATACCAAAGCCTTTAGTCCTTATAGGTGTTGTACATCTCATGTATGTTCCTCACACAAGGCATAGGGCATAAAGGTGATGTAAGAATGCACACATGCAAAACCTCTTTGCTGCCAGTCTAAATGGCATTGTTAAATGTTTGTCTGTATGCCCTTCTGCTGTGCTGGTTACCAAGCTGTGTTTTCAGGTGCCCCATTGGGGTTTCTTCTCTTTCTCTTATTTCTTGTGGTTATTGTGTTCATGTCATCCAGAAAGGGAAAATGTCAGCGTGGGAGGCAGATTCCCCATAAAGACCATCATGACCAGTGTCTCTTCTGTTTGAGTGCTTCCTACGATCATAGGCAGTGCTCTAGCTGTGAGGCGGTTGTGCGTAAGACCCTATGTAGTAATTTCTCCTCCTTATCTATAAAACTGGAGAACTAATGTCTTAAGTTTTTGGTTCAGGGTGCTTATAGTAGAATCATTCTATCCTGAGAGCCAAACATCTGCTAAGAAGAAGGCCAAAAAACATAGGTCTGATCTGGCCACTCTCCAGTCTCCCCAGGATGTCTCTCTCAAAGCTGGTAAAAGCCCAGAGGACTGTTTGGTGGTTGCTTTGGATTCCTCTGCTGTGACCCCATCAGAGGCAGGCATAGATCCAGCTTCTCGCATGTTCTTGGAGACTTTTCAAATGCCTGCACTTGGCATTGAGGGGGAACATTTGATGATTATTTCCAAAAGACTGAGGGGGGTTTCTCAGATCTTAGTTAGGGAGAAGAGTTCTACAACCATTATTAATGTTGCCAGGGGTGTCTGACCCTTCTTGGGTGTTTGGTGCGGATGTCCTGCAGAAAAAGGAAAAATAAAAGCACATTTCCCATGTTGTTAAGGAACCCCCAAGATGAATGTCAGGCTTTAACTCCAGGTTTATTTAATGCTTTTGATGGTCTTGAAGCCTCATCAAGGGGTCTCTGCGCCTGCTCCTCCCTGATCTTCCATTCCACAAAAGAGGCCTAGAGACTTGGATTCCTCAGATGAGGACCTGGACTCAGGGGAAGAATCTTTGGTATACTCTTCCCAAATCCCTTCCCATTTGGATTATGGTTCAGAGGAGGAGGATTCCATCAGCCCAGATTCCCCACTGGAGGACCTCTTCTTTGGGGATATCATTGCCTATATGATGGATTATTTTAAGTGGGATTCTTCTCATTAGGAGCTCCTACAGACAAATTTGTCTAAGGAATCTGCTGTTCTTCCTGTTCTGGCTGCTCTTCTGGGTACTTTTTCAGCAACATCTGTTGCCTCTGACTCTCAGCCCCCTGCACCTAAGAAGGTAGAGAGATTTTATACAGTGCCTGAGGAGTGCAAATTTCTTTATAAATGCCATTCTTTAGTGTCAGTCTCTTCTGACAAGCTATTGCCCTTTACCAAGCCATTGCCTTCTCATAAAGATGATAGGGCTATGTAAAGACTGGGCAAAAATGTTTACACTACTGCCACTTTATCCTTTAGGGCCGTCAACTGTCAGACTCATATGACCAGGTATGTTTTGATCTTCTTTTCTCAGGTTTCTAAGGTGGTTTCTGAGAAGGTTTTGACTCATTTCTTGTTGAGCTGTACTTCTCAGGTTACCCACCACTCAAATCCAGCTATGATGCAACTGATGCCTCTTTCAGGGCTGCTGCCTTTGGTTCAGTTATGAGGCATTATTCTTGGCTTCATCTTCAGGCTATATCTGATAACATTAAGGCCAAACTCTTGGATGCTCCTTTGGATAATAAAAACCTTTTGTGGTCTGCTGCTGCTGAGCTTTTCAAGTCTATCCATGACAAGGGCAAAGCCTTGCAGGAATTGAAACATAGTGGCTTAGTGGTAGACTTCTCATCTGGCACACAGGAGGCCAGGGTTCGATTCCTGATGAATGCAGCATAGCATTTGGGTGGGAGGTTGGTATAATGGTTAAGGTGTTTACCTTACCGGTACAAGGTTTGATTCTTACATGAGGCAATTGGCTAGGCTTAAAATGACCCACTAGGGCAGTTAGCCTAGTACTAATCTATGAATCTAAAATGAAGCATTTTTGTTTCTTCTATTCCTAATTTTCAGAGGAATTATCCCTCCAAATCTGCCTTTGTTGCTAAGCAATCTCATCCTCCTACTAAGACTAAACAGAGTTCTAGGTGTGTGCCTCTTGATCAGACTTCTGCCACCAAGAAACCTGCTTTCCAGGACAAACCTGGTTCTATTTGACATTTTGCTTCCTCCTTTTCTTTTCCCTTGTCCCCCTATCTTTCTCTGTCTCTTCCCAGATGTCTACAAATCACTTCAGACTCTTGGGTTCTGTCAGTATCCTTCAGGGATATTTCATGGTTTGGAAAACCCTTCCTCCCTTTTCAGGCATTCCTTAACCTCCCTGGGAACAGCCCTTTTATTTATCAGAGGTTCTTCACTCTCTTTTTGTCTCAGGGCATCATTCAAGCTGTGCCTCCTGCCGAAGTGGGGAACTGATTTTATTCTTGAATGTTTTTGGTCCCATGAAAGGAGGGCACATGGAGACCAATACTGGATCTTTCCCAGCTGAACACTTTTCTCAAGATTCCTTCCTTTCGGATATTATCTCTGCAGACATTATTTCCTCCTTTTCTATCCTACATCTTTGTGGTATCTCTGGATCTAAAGGATGGATACCTTTACATCTGCATCCATCCCCTCCTCAGGAAGTTTTTACATTTTGCTGTTTCTTCCTTGCATTTTCAGTTCACCATTTTGCCCTTTGACCTCTCTACTACCTCAAGGGTATTAACCAAATGACTCACTCCTGTCATTGCTTTTTGCAAGATTTAAGGAATTGAGATCTTTTTCTTCTTAGACAATCTGCTTATTTAAGCTCCTTCCCTCAACACTCTGCTTCAGGATCTCAGGCTTACTACTTCCTTGTTACAGAGTCTGGTGTTCACCATAAACTTCCAGAAATCAATTATGATGCCTTCCCAGGATCATACTTTCCTCTTTGCCTAAAAAGGGTACATCTCTAATTGCCTTTTTTCAATCCTTTCTTCCCCTGACTTCTGTCACGGCCTGGGAATGTCTCACGTTTCTCAAGTTCATGGCTTCCACCATTCCTGTATACCCTCTCATCAGGTTCCATGTGAGGAAGCTTCAGTGGTACAGCAAGTCAATGTGGCTTCAACATTGCCACCCCATGTACTTCCTTATACCTTTCCTTACCTGTCTGAAGCCTGAGATTCAATGGAGGATTCATCAACTTTCACTCAACCTATGGCTTCCTCTTCAAGCTCCAGTTCCAACTCAGGAGCTCTTTACAAATGCCTCAGACAGAGACTAGGGTACCAGCTGTGGACGCCTCAAGGTTTATGGTCTGTGGACTCCTCATCAGAGGGCAATCAACATCAGTTTACAATGGAAATGAGGGCTCTTCATTTCCTCTTTCATCCTGGACCCCTCAAAGTTTTCACAGACAATACCACCGTGATGTGGGATATCAACAAACAAGGGGCCCAAGGTCCTATCTTTTATACAGACTAGCTCTTCAGGTTTGGGATCTAGCTATCCAGTATCAAGTGACTCCTCGTCAGTTTACATTCCCTTGGAGCACAATCTAGTGACAGACTCCTTGAGCAGGTCCAGTACACAAGCTCATGAATGGATGATTCACAGAAATGTGTTCCTGGACATTGTCCACCCATAGGGTATTTCTCAGTTAGATCTTTTGCCTCCACTCTGACCAGGCATTTTTCTCTATTCTGTTCCAGAGTCCCAAGTTATCTGGCTCAGAAAGTTCACACCCTGTCTTTTTCCTTGGAAGGGGATGTTTTTGTATGCATTCCCTCCCCTTCCTCCGTTACCACAAGTCTTGCACAAGATCAGACAGAGCTCTCCCAAAATCTTGCTAGTGACTCCCTTTTGGCCCATTCATCACTGTTTCCCCTTCTTTCTCTATTGGCCAGGGGCAATCACTACAAGTTACCTCACCAGTTGGATCTTCACACATAAGATGTGGGATGTCTTATCCATCGTCATTTGTCCACAGTTCAACAGACACTGTGGATAATAGGGTTTTGATCCCTTTCAGGCATCTTTTTCTGAGGATGTGCAGGAGGCCTGAAAACCCACTACCAGGAAATCATATATGTGCAAATGGATGCAATTTTCTGTCTGGTGCCTCTCTCGCCATCAGGATCCCCTATCTGTGGGGTTCCTCTGGTTCTCTCTCTCTTATTTGTGTGATCTGCTCCATGCTGGGTTGGCATATACTTCAGTTAAAGGTCACCTGTCAGCAATTTCTGCTTGTCTGCCCTGGACTTCTCCTATAACCTCTAGATTTGAGGTCAAGCAATTTTTTAAAGACATCCTTCATTTTAGGCCTCCTAGTAAACCTATTCTGCCTTCCTGGGACCTCAGTTTTGTACCTAACAAATTGACCCAGTCTCCTTTGGAGCCTGCTTTTCCAGCTGCATCGTACTTGGAAGATAGTTCTTCTTTTGGCTCTCACTTCAGCCAAGAGAGTGTTTTAACTTCAGGCTCTCATGGCTATTTCTCCTTTCTTAGTTTTCCACAGAGACAGTGTGCCTCTTCCTATTAATCCTTCTTTTATGCCCAAGGTGGTCAATGAGTTGTCTCTTAATCAGTCTGTGCATCTTCCTTCCCTTTTTCCTTCTGTGCAGTCTGCCACTGAGAAGGTTCTTCACACCTTGGATTTACATAGACAGCTCAGATGATATTTGGATAAAACTACATTTGTTTGCAAATTTGAGCAGCTTTTTGTTTCCTTTTATCCCAGGACCTGGAGTTTAGGTGTTTCTAAGCAAACCATCTCCTCCTGGATTTCTAAGGCCATTTCTTTTTATTATTCTTTTCAAAGAAATTGTATTTCCTCATCAGTAAAGGTGATATCCACTAGGGCAGTTACCTCCTTTAGTTCTTTTTTTCAAGGGTCTGCATACCAATTCCAACCTTAAGTCTGTTACTTGGTCATCTGTTCATACTTTCACAAAGAATTACAAGTTGGACATTATTTCCAGGACCACTGCAGACTTTCTCAGAGCTATTTTGCACAGATTTGTAGAGGGCTGTTCTGTTCCTTTCTCCTCCCAGGCTTCCTCTTAAACTCTTGTACTCTCCCTTAGGTAGAAAATATTGCAACGGTGATATGGAAGGACATAGTACAGTTGTTTAAAATCTTGCCATAACAGTAGATGTCCTTCTTTTCGCTGTTGCAGTATTCAGTCACTCCATTTTAACCTCTCTGTTCTAGCTCTTGCCCTGTACTTTTCTTGTCCTCCTGGATGAGGGTTTCTTCTTCATCTTCCTTTTCCACCTTCTGGATGCACATCTACACCTTGCCCCTAAGAGCATTCTGTCCTTCCTGGGGCTTTTTCAGTTCTGAGTGTGTGCGTCCTTATGTCACCTTTATGCCCTACACCTAGCGTGGGGAGGATATGTGTGATGTGTGATGCTTACAAGAACCAAAGACTTTTGGTATACTGGTCAGACACTGGGCTATCCTTGGGAGGAGATCCCTTAGCTAAAGAATACTGCAACAGTGAAAAAGAGGACATCTACTGTTAAGGTAACATTTTACACAACTGTTCTTTCCTTACCAAAAGAATACAGGACCTAAGTAACATGTCCTTTGCAGATCAATGGCCTGTCCTTGTATTCTGTCTCCTACAGGCTGCTGAGTGGAGATCTAGCAGCATACAAGGCGTTGTCAGACCCCACCCTGATGGACCTCCTGCATATTCACAAAACAACCAGTACCAGAAATACCTGTTCTAAAGACTTAAACCTTGTCTATGATATAAATGGGACTTGCTGGAGAGACAGGTATGTATCCCAATAACTACCCCTTTTTTGGAACAGGCTCCCCATGCATGGGAAGCAGTGTTCCTCTCTAACCCAATTCAAGTGAAACGAGCAGTTGGATGGGTTGCAGGAAATGTATCCCTGGTTTGACACCTTTGTCTTTAATGAATACAGGCAGCATGTAAATGGTTCATTACCCAGGCCCCTGCTTGTAAAGGTTTCATCCCTCAAGCTCATGCTTACATCTATCAAGGGTATCTGAATTTGTCAGAGAATTGGGATGCATGGCTAGGATTAAAAAGGCCCTTGTGGTCATTATCCTAGTACAAACCTATGATCCTATGAGTGCTCACTGACACCTGTTCATTGTTGTCGTAAGGCATCATATAAGGAATAATGACATTTTTTTAACTGTTTAGCATAATACATTCTAGTGAGGTGGTTTACCGAAATATGCATCTGCTGAAAGTCCTGAAGTGTTATTATTAAAACTGTTACTTCGGTATTTAACATGATTCATATTCTGCAACTGCATGAAAATCCATTAAATTGTTTTTTATATTATGCAATGTTTCCACAGTTTATACTATGTTGTCTGCTAAGGTACTGCACATCAGAGTATTTATTTTGTCATGTACAGTAATTTGTAACCTCAGAGACAAGCACTTGTAATCTTGTGACCTGCTCCCATGTGTCCGGACAGTACCCTGTCCTCCAAGACTGACTAATCCACGAGTCTGGCAAGTCCTAACTAGTGTACAAAGAAGGTGGCCACATATACGGGGTATACCACCATACCACATATCAGTGAGGTCATGGCAGTATCCATGTCATGCTGGAAATCTTCACATATACCCTGGAGGACGCTGACTATTTCCAGCTGACTTTCTGTGGCAGTGCTCTGAGCCCTACCAATGTCATGTCACATTTGCTGCTTGTCAGCCAGTGCATTACTTGTTCCTTATGGTAGCTTTGACAAATTCAGGCACCTGGTGCCTCTTTGAAAAGGTGTCACTGTGGGCACTGTTGCCTCTGAATTTCTGCCATCATCTTGAAAGTGTTCATCTGGATTTGAAGATACTGGTGTAGAGGTGCATGGATTTTCTTCCTGTACAAGAGTGAGTGTAATGTCAGCATATGCTTGACTTTGTCATGCAATGTCATTTCCTGCAGAGTTACTAACATGTTGTGGGGGTGTGAGATAATGCCAGTAAACTTGGGGGCTATGTGCCACTAATCTCAGGCTGCTTCATAAATATATTATCATTAACATCATCTTCAACAGACATTCTGATGCTGAAATCCCACAATGTTTTGGTATAGAGGAACTGTTAGTTTCTACATCTGACCCCGAAAAATTATGTGAAAACATTACCAATAAAGGAGTAGCATGCATTACTTTATGCTGAGCAATGAGGTGTGAGAGACATTTACTGTGCACTCTGCTTTTATTGTCATTCTGTGCAGAAGTTGTTCTTTCACCATTTAATGGGAATTCTTGCCTGTTTAATGTAATCATTCCATGTCAGCATTCAATTCTCTGTATAAATATACATTTCTGTTTTTAAAACAATGTTGGTAATAGCCAGTGGCCACACTGCCTCTTATTATTCCAGCCCCATCATCTTCTATGTCACAGTCATTCTCACAGCTGGAGAAGGAGGTATTAATCTTCTGGTGTTAAAGGGATAACTGTTGAAGGCCTCAAGAGTACTGGTATGGAAATTGCATTTGCTTTGGCTATAGAACATCCTACCATATAATTTGCCCTCCTCTTGTACTGTGTTAATGTGCGGTTCCTTCCACAGACTGCATTTATATTCATAACTACTTGATTCTGGACTTTTGCCATCTCAGATTTTTTTAGGCTCTGCTTTTCCAAAACAATGGTTTCCATATCCTAATGGCTACCATGAGGATGTGGTTCTCCCTATGGCTAAAGTTACCATTTCTTTGACTTGCTCCCTGGTTTTGCATCATTACTGCATGTAAAACAATATGCCACAGTTGTATATAAAACATGTTTGATGTAATCATCTGTCAGAGAATACAACAATGAAAGCATGCCTAGCAACATTACAAACAAAAAAAGTTTGCTGACACAAATGTGCACAATAATAAGCCAAAAGCAGTTTAACAGATCTTCCTTCCCAACCACTTTGTTGCACTCATAATACTGTCAGTTGTCTTTGGGCAGAGATACTCCTTGTAAAGACATTTATATGTTGAGCTAACAAAACATCCTTAACAGTTCAGTACTGCAAAATGAAATCACAGCATTTCTACTATGTGTGCACATTCATAAATGACACAAAAGCAAATTACTTTCTCAGTGGCCAATATGTAATTCCATTGCTGCTGTAATGATTTTCAATTTACAAATTACTGTATTTGCTTAAGCCATTGTAATATGCCCATCATATCAATAAAATAAACATTTAAGTAAACTCAATAAGGCTACATCATTTTGAAATGTTTAAAATTAATTTGCAATAATTCTATTATTTTTTGCTTACTTTAAAAATTCTGCAGTCTCCTAAGCCATTTGCTAACTCGAGTAATTAGTTAATATAGCATTGTAATACTTATTCACACACGTTCAAGGTCATTTATATGTTTTGTATGCAAATTAAGACCATTTATGCTAATGTCTATGAATTGAGGTAATACACAAACGTTTAATGCAAGTTATTCACATAACCAGGCCTTGGCTAGTCATGAACATAGCTTCAGGTTCATATGAACATGCTGTTGATATCAGCAGAGTCTGTAGCAGTCGCCAGCAATCCCAAGAATGCCATGGCATCACACAGATTACCTCTCTTCTTCACTAGGCTGACCATGTTTAGAAAAGGCAAAATGGAGTTATATGCTTGGGAGTTTGCACACTGATGAAGTAAAATCCCTGCCCATCTAACATCATCTGTCATACCTTGTCACCTCAAAGCACTCAACCTTTGCTAAAAGTTGTACTAACACACACACACATACACACACACACACACACACACACACACACACACACACACACACACACACACACACACACATGCACACACGTACACACACACACACACACACACACACACACACACACACACACACACACACACACACACACACACACACACACACACACACACACACACACACACACAAATATTTATTTCTGAAAAAATTTACCCTCTAAAAATACACAAAGAATGTATAATGAAATTATTCATTCCTGATATTGAAGTATAATACTTCAAAAAATGTAGCAAAGGCAAGGCATAACAGTAGTAGCAGGTGTAAGTAGCAATAACCATACCAGGTGTAATGTCCCATCTGGTTAACTGGGTTTGTTTAGGGTGATGTCACATCCTAGAGGAAGTGGTTCTAAACCTGTGAACAACAGCCCTGTCCATACTCTCATCATTCTGGTGCTGGCAGTTCTAATGATGGCAGCACCTATGAAGGCACAACACCAGGCGCTCTGAGATGGTGTGACAAGGAGACAAGATAACGTTGCACCTTATTAGAGATCCATACCTGGATAAGATCCAAGTGTGTGTAAAAGGAGTAGACTACAAGAAAGTAAACATCTGGCAGGGGTTGGGTGAGTACCTGTCATTCCTGGTAGGTATAATGTGCTCTGATCCTCAGTGCAGACACAGGTACAGTGACCTACAGACATGTAGGCCTAAGCAGCTAGCTGAGTGGTCAGTTGAGTGGTCAGGTGATGCTGAGAAGGCCAGAGCTCTTCAGAAAATATTTCTTTTCTAATTTTTTATCACATTAAACATTGGTTAAAAAATAAACTTATAAGAAGGTTGCATAATTAAAGGCATTTGCTAGATGAAATATGGTTAAGTCAAGGATGCATGTAAATGTTATAATGTAAAAGAAAGCATAAACATATCTGGGCCCAGAACTGCATTTGTTTAAAAATATTGAATGTTTATGTGATAATGTGTATACATACAAATGTATATTCATGAGTAAAGAAATATAAGTATGCATATTTATATCTGTAAAAACAGATGTACATCTGCATGAGTACATTTTTGTTCATGTACATACATGTATATATTAATACACAAGCAAAAAAATATCATTGCCACATAATTTTATTTACCATAGATATTACCTTTGTTAGTAGTAAAATTGCATGTAGACCATTTTTGTAATGAAAGGAATTTTTGTGTAGGACAAAAATATAGTATGAAAATTATATAAGACAGCAATTTCTTCCACAATATTTATGTTATATACATGATGGCTGAGTCAGGCACCACACCCTAGTCAGAATGGAGGTTGGGGGAGGGGTGGAGGTTGTAATATCAAATGAGTTTATTGAGAGATGACTAGTTGTATTCCTTCTGTACACATTTTTTTCTGCTCAAAAAGTTTTTATTTTCAAATACAGTTAAATGAATTACATAGTATTTGTATATAACATATTAAATAACTATGTACACTATTTACATTAGCCTGACTTCTATAACAGAATTCCATATATACAGTTGCTTTATAGATATGACCATTCAGTTATCAGAGTATGTTTGTTAATGCTAAGACTTTTTTTAAATGGGTTGCTGAGCAATGGCTTAGGATAAACCCTTAATTCTTTAATTTTAATTTCCATCAGCGCTGTGGTCTTCAGTAGGCTGTAGAAGCTCTGTACACATTTTTAAAAGTTCCCTTTATATGCATACAGTTATTAAGCAGAAAATTATCAAAGCACACATCATTGTCCTGAAGTTTATGTACTGTGTCCATCTGTAACAGTAAATACATGTTGTTTAATGAAGGCTGAATTGAATGGAAATGAGAACTTCCTTTCAATAGTTGCTTTTTATGTGTGCTTCTGCTTATGTCTGAATAAAATTCATAGAGTGTTACATCAAAGTTTAAGTTAGTTATGCAGACCATAACAGTTGAAAGTAGAACCTGCACTGAAAGCGTATGGTAAAATTACAGATAACAGCCTTTGCCTGAACAGATAAGCTGTGCACAAATCTAAAAGTGTATCAGTTTGAAGGTAGATGCAGTCCTCCTATTTCAACTTACATGAAAGAAAATACTGGCACAGAATTAGAATTCTGATGTAAATAAATGTTTAAAGAAATAAATATACTAAGCAAGAGCAGCAGTAACTAAAATGCCTTGCAGAGAACTGGTAGTCTTATCAGAAATGTTAAGGAAAAAAGTGAGAGATAGGTAACCAAAACTGGTCTTATATCTTCTCCATCTAGATGAAGAGGGAATGTTCTGTAACAGCAGTCGACAATGTAGGATCATAGGAGTTTACTAGTCTATCGACCCGGAGGTCATTTCAAGCCTGGCAGTTTCATCTCAATGTAATCCCATAGATACGCTAGTCAATATCCAAGACTGCACTAGGAAACTTACCAGATTGATTGAAGGTGCTGTTATGTTTGAATAAAACTCTTGTCATTTAAATAAAAAGAAATATTAAGTAATATATGCTGTTTTTGTCTTTAACTGATTTCATTACTATATATATATTTATATATATATATATATATATATATATATATATATATATATATATATATATATATATCTGTGAGGGTATTTATAAACAATGCAACCAGAAATTTAAAATGTATTACCATTTCTTATGCTACTACCAGTAGACTGCAAATGTAAACACTGTCAAGACTAGATAACAACACTTTCATTTTTCCCATCTATGCGTAAGCATTTCCCATACATTTTGTTTTAGTTCAATAAGGATTTAATAAAAATAAAACTGAATGATAACTTGAATGATGTGTAACATTCCAAAGAAAAAACAGAAATGGAAAGTAAATATAGTTGGTTCAAGTTCAGTAAAACGCCAATTAATAAAAACACAAAGGAACCACAAAATGCCAAGAAAATCATTTAATGTGAAATAAAACGAGAATAAAAATCTTCAAGTCTTTTAAAAACATTAAAGCCTTAAAACCGCAAATAAAACTTTCACCCTAGGGCTTCATCAGGCAGATGAGAGTGTTAACTCACTTACTGAATTTATGAAGGAAGGTGATGAGGTCATATAAGTCAATGCACCTGTTTGCTTAGTTCATGCAATACAGGTTTTGTTACCACCCCATTGAATCAGGGTGGTATGTGTGCTCTTAACCTCAAAATCCACTTTAATTCTTCCATTTCAGTAATGTGAACAATGTCACAACCTCACATTGACTCAAACTCTGCTTAAAATTGTGAATTTAAAAGTGTGGGTTTCACTAGCTTCAGGCATGTGTTTATAGAGTGTATTAGTAACAACACATCTCTTAATATTGGAAAGATGGTTCACAATCCTATCTTTAAGCCTCCTATTTATCATGTCCATATAATAAGCTGGACATAGGGGGCATTTTGCCATGTACACCAAACTGCGAGTGTCACAATTCTAATATGCTATTAATTTAAAGTCACAATCATTAGCAGGGTGTTTAAAAGATTTGTCTCTATAAATGTAATCAGAGAAGACACATTTGCCCTAGTTGTGATAGTATCTGATTTAATTCAAATCATTTTCCTAAATGTGTCATCCAACAATTGTAATAGCTTAAATAGATCACTTTTTGTTTTGTGTCTGTATGAATGCTGTCAAGTGCATTCTTTTTGCTCATTTGATCTTGCTATGTATTTAATAATGACTTTCTCATATGTAACACACTCTATTCAATGAACTTGTAAATTTTTCTCACTGCAGGTACCTAGAGCGTTATCACTTATATGATGATAACTGTCATTTTTCAAATCTTGAGTGAACCACTTCTTTGCACACCAAATGCAGAGTATACGTGCCATGCTAACCAGACTTTTGTCCCAGTTGCCCATCGATGATCCTTTCAGCAGTGCTGATTTGACTTTAGGTTTTGTATTCCATTAAAGCACTGGTACCCACCAAGTTTTTTGCTTGACAATTTTTTGCACTAAGAAGTTTGTTTTAGTCAACTGCGTCCCTTCATCAGGCTTGTATTTGACACGTAAGTGCCAGACAATCTTATGTTGAGTCACTAAAGAGTGAATACTGGCATATGGGATTTACTCTTAAAGAATGATATTGTGGTATCTGTGGTATTTCTCTCTTTCCCTGAGATACAGTGACATCCACCATGGTGTTAAGCAGCAAGAATGAGAGAGGTATAGCCTATACATTGGGAGAGAAGTCATACTTAGACCATTGCCAAATTGTTTTAAATTATTTTTCTAACAATATTTTTTGATAATGGCAAAAGGGAGACAATGTTTTGCAATCACTCTTCTGAGGACTGATCACAAAATGATTTCATTTGCATTAAGAATTCTATTTACTCTTTGTCCCCCACTCACATATATGCATCTCTCTCTCTCTTTTATATATGTAGATGATGTATTATCAATAATCAATGTACATAATGTTTACATCCACGATGTTGATGCGAAAACATTGGGACATGGAATATTGACAGGTACTGCACATCCTCCCGGGATTACACTGGAGCAGGAGAAATAAAAACAAGTGTTTTTGCATCTCTTCACAACCCCCCACCTGCTAATTATATCTACTCTGAGATTGCATAGTCCTTGGGAAGACAGAATATTACCCTACCTGGGTGTTGTAAATATTCTGCACATGTCAGCCATCTGCTTCTGTCAACCAAATGGTGTTGACCAAACAAAAGTTGACATTGTGTATATTTGATACATAATGCACCTATAAATATCTAAAATGATATTATTTATATCTATGTGTGTGTATATTTATATTTTTATATATCTATATATAATATAACTTTTATATATAGACATAGGATATAAATGTATAAAAACAGATATATGGGTGTCTCATCTTTCATTGACACTTGTTTTCATAGAAAAGTGAAAAGCCAGTGATGCTGATTGAAAGTCAGCTGACAGAAAATTTCTGGCTATTTTTTTTTTTTTCGTGGAACAATAGGGATCTGGAAAGTTACCCTTTCCCCACTGTAGTGCAATCTCGGAATTGGTATATAGAATTTCTAGGGGGTGCAATTATTTGTGGAGTGAACATTTCTGCTCAGTCACTAATGTTTAATATACATTCATTTTAGGGTTCACACACACACACACACACACACACACACACACACACACACACACACACACACACACACACATGCATACAAACATGAGTCCCCAGCAGAATATTGATCTTTGTTTCTGTTAACATAAAATGAATAGATATTAAATTTCATTACAAAACTGCTTCATCCAATCTTAGATTTATGACAGTGAGATCATAGTGATGTAAAGTAAGTTTCTCTTTAGTCCCATTTTTGTTAGCTCTCAGAGTTAGTATATTTAGAAATATGAGGCTGTGGATCTTGAGGAAGGGTCTTAGTCCTGCAAAAATATTGTTTCAAGTGATTTATTCATCCTAATAGAAACATAAAAATGCGTTGGTTGTACTTATTTTTTGCTCTGATATAAGTACCTAATTACAGTAAAAACAAATTATAAACACAAACTTACACACAAATACAAAGAAAATCCTATGCTTTAGCACTTTTATAATCATCAAAGTGGAAGCATATTAGCTTTCATTTAGGACTGGAACCCGAGGCCTCCAGAAATCCATGCTGGTGTCACTGTCATCACAACAACAACAACCTATGAATAAGGAGGTGCTGAGTTTTCCATTCAGAGATTTATCCTTTCAGCAAGAATATTACAAACGCCACATACAGTAAAATCTCAGATTCTTAATATTTGTTTTTCTGATATTACTGTTTTTCATAGATGGGATGTAAAAGAATTAGGGTAAGACTGTATTTTTTTGTCTACTCTATTGTGCAAACACAGAAAGAATATACTTAACAGCTGTAGCTATGGGATGTAGGGGTCTTTTCTGCCTGCAAAAGTGTTATTTTTCCACCCGTGTACATCTACAATTGCACAGAAAGGCAGTTTCATAGTTTTGCTACTATTTTGCTGAAAGACTGAAAGACCATACACTGATAGACAAATACCACAAACACACACACACACACACACACACACACACACACACACACACACACACACACACACACACAAGATGTATCCTTACCTTCCAAAACTATTACCTGCAAATGTTCTACTGAATTCATGTGAGCATAGATATTGCATCATAATACAAAAGGTTTTTGATCAGGGTAAATAACTGCCATCAGCCACAACTTATGATTTAGAGAATTCAAACCTAGTGAAGCATGGACCCATCTGCATTCTTGTGAAACATGGTTGTTATTAAATTCTAAAAGTTCTGACATCCTTCAGTTAATTACCCATTTACATAACCTGATGTTAGTGGTTCAACATCCTTTTTACCTGAGATAAGTCAATACAATAGCAAGTTATGAGCACCAAAGAAGGCAGTAGCTGCATGAGGGAAACATACCTCTCAACTTATTAGAGCAAGAAATCTGGACAAAGCCGTAAACAAAGTGGGACAAAGGCCCAAAAATTGGACACTTTTTAAATACTGCGCTTACAGACTTAGAAAGTTGATGGAGTAACAGGTTTTGCATTAGCATGAATTTTCTGAAGGGTATGAAATCTAAAATTGAAGTGTTTTTCATTGTTTTCTAACTTCAGTCTTTAAAGATTTGCCACTAACTTGTCAGAAAACCACAATTTTATGAAAAAGGGACCAAAAATATAAGGCAAAAATCTGGACAATCTGTGAAAATCTGTACAGTTGAGAGGTATGGAGGGAAATAGCAGCAAGCCACATGTTAGGATGCAAAACAGGGTAACTGCTGCTTATATAACTGAATATATACTGCTTTCAAGAGGTGCTGTGAAGACACGGCTACAATGATGATTTACCTCTAGTAATCAAAAAATTGATTCTAAAAGCTAATGTTAGATTTGTGTGTTTTTTTAATTATTTTTTAAATTGTCTTCATTCTTATTATTATTGTTCTCCCAGTAGGGAACTATAAGGTATTGTGTTTGTTGATTGGACATTAGTGTTGTATGCTGAAATTAAAATGTCTTTGCAGGCTATAAACTAAGACTGTTATGCATGTAAAATTATCTACTTAACAATGATTTGCTTTAGTGCTAACAATAAACAGTTATTCTTTTCTGTCAACTTCACTACTGCAGAATGAAACAATATCAGTAGTACCCTACCTAACACACACAGAAATGAACTCATAAATTAGATGATTGCCCTCAAGTGTGTGTGTGTGTGTGTGTGTGTGTGTGTGTGTGTGTGTGTGTGTGTGTGTGTGTGTGTTTGTGGTATTTGTCTATCAGTGTATGGTCTTTCAGTCTTTCAGCAATATCTTCACTTATGTGATCGTCAGTTAAAATAAATCAGATTTTTTATTACACTGAATGAAATTACATACACATCTGCATAGACAATGAAGGAACTGATGTATGATGTGTTCGTTGCTAAATGAAAAAAGAAGGCCTCTTCGGCTGCTTAGTTGAGGTTTCCTGTCACCAAGAAACTTCTTAAAACAAAAAATCCCCTCATTAGGCATGACATGTGAGGTCCTCATCTGGCATGCAAACAATATGCTTGCTCTGGATTTGAAGCATGACAATTATTGCAGTCATGTCATCCTGTAAAAAAAGAAATGCTTATTGTGTTACTTCTTGATTAAAATACAAATAAATGTAGAAAAGCACCTCCCTTTACCTTACAAATTATTGACGTGCATATTTGCTAATCTATGCTGCCTGCTATATTTTAGTTGTTAAAATGTAATCTTCTGCTGGGGCATCAAAATGCAAACAGTCAACATTTTTATGTCTAACAAGTAAGGAAGTGTCTTTCTGAAATGAAGGCACAAAAGAGGTGTTTCTTCCTTATCTTCCTATTCATGAGATGGGGAGAATAAGGGCTATGAATTCACTTCATCTGTGGGAGAAAACTTTGAAAATAGCCAAAGTTAAATGGTTTGGCATCTAAAAAGTAATTCCAAGCCACTAAATAGTCAATGACATCTACTGTTTTCATTACAGCAGTTCACATGACATTATTTTTTTTAAAATAAGAACCAGCTTTATTAAACCATCACTTATGGAATAGGCAATCATACATTTATATAAATGAAAACAAACCACAAATAAAATATTGATCTGTTCATCATGACATATATTACGTTTTCACAATACAATATAAAATTCTTCCTGTTACTGACACCTGCATTCTAAAAGCTGCATCTTATGCAATATGCAATTAAAGCAAAACATTCTTTATAATCAGCTTGACGTCTCTAGTGCTCAATGTTGAATCTTAGATAACAAGAAGGCTAGTGAACAACATGCGACTTTATGCACAGATTAGAAGCTGGTGTAAGTTTGGATGCTGGAAATAGGTTTTTCATCATATCAAGAAACTGTTCTGTTGAGATGGTTTTAGGCTTTTAAACCCAAACCAGTCGGCTTCTGACAAAAACAGTATATGGTGTAAAAAATAAATATAAGTAAATCTTCAAAAAGCTTTTGTCTTGTAAATATATCACTTCTGTCGTAAATCTAGCATATGTTCCCTCAGGACCATCAGCATGTCAGAACGTTATGTTCTGAAACAGAACCAGTATGATTCTTTTTTTTTATAAGCAATTTTTATTGATTTTTGATTAAAACAAATTTACAAACAATCATAGATATTCATCTGAAAATTGACAAATAAAGGTTATAACATAAATATGCCAAATAATTTATAAACGAAATAATAAATTGATTAACTAAAGTATTTACAAAAACATCCTGTAGATTCATTTTAATATGGCAATTTTTACTGCTTTATGTTATATATCAACAATAAAATAAATAAATAAATAAATAAGTAATCAAATCAGCATTAGATACTAAAGCATATAATTGTTCGTCAATAATCTTTGTAAATTGACCCACATTTGAAGATCATGTGTCTTTCTAGAGGTTCTAGTGGTTATTGTTTTTAATTGTAATAGACATACATCATTTAACAAATTAGTGAATTCAGAGAATACAGGAGGAGATTCTGAAATCCAATTTCTTGTTATTATTTTTCTAGCTACTGCTAGTATAGCCCAGATTAGAGAATATTTTATTCTTTTAACACAACGTGGAACAGGTGTATTAAAAATCACCAGAGATTTGGTAAGAGTAAAATTATCTGTAAATAATGTCTGTAAAAATCATTTATGTTCCTCCAAAACAAAATAAGAGCAGGACCATCATAAAACATGTGGGTCAAGTCTATATCTGCATCTGATTTGCATTTGTTGCATATGTTCTACTTTTTGTTTATTGTATTCATTATTTGTGGAGTGTAGAATGATCTGTTCATAAACCTCCATGTGTGTAATCTCCACTTAAGAGATAATGTTGTTTTCCCAGCTGATTTTAAAATATTTTCTTTGTCCTGATCACTAGGATAGTTATTATTAATAGTGTAATAATAATTCCAATAATTCTCTGGGCATGAGAATGTTTCTGTTCTTATAGTTCTAAAAAATGAAAGTTTGTTGGAGTACGTTTGTGTTGAAGAATTAATTGAAAACAATGTATTAAGATAGAGATATCTTTTTTGTGGTTGGTGTAATCATTTGTAATTTGTTGTCTATAAATAATCTAATTGTTTGTATGTTTAGCCACATGGATTTATCTAATTGAAATTCATTTAATATACTTTCAACACTTTTAGTCTTAAAGTCAGTTATGAGCTGAAACCAGAACTTAAGTTATTTTTGATTAAAGAAACTTTATTTAAATTTGAGATTATTCATATGCCTTGAGTAAAAGCTATGGGGAATAATAATGTGAACCACTCTTTATATCTGATATGTTTATATATGAAATTTCTAAAAGTTACTATGATATTGTGAATGTAACAAGTTGTGTAGGGAAATATTGTTTGTATGGTAAAATAATCTTTTAGAATCCATATAATGGGATTGTTTATTCTTTTTAACTTGAGAGTATAAGGTTTCATTATTAATTGCATGGCGGATGACTCCCATAACAATTTCCATTTAGCTAAGTAACTAGTGTCTAAGAGTTGAGTAATCACCTTAATTATAGAAGATATGGAATAGAGATTTAGATCAGGAAAAGCAACCCCTCCATTATTCCAGCTATGTAAGTGTTGATTAAAAGATACTCTTGACTTATTTGGATACCAAAGGAAGTTTAATATCAGAGAGTTTATTTTGTTAATACATTTTTAGAAGGAAGAATTAGGATAGATTGTATAATGTATAATATTTTAGGCAAGATAATCATTTTTTTATGATAGTTAACCTATCTTCTGTAGTAAATGTTATTATTTTCCAATTAGAAATTAGATTTTGAATATTATTAAAACATTTGTCATAATTTAATTGTATAATTGTTTTTATATCTTTAGTAAGGATAATTCCCAAATAAGTGATTTGGTCTGAGGTAAGGGGTTTAAGAGTATTATATATAATTTTATTATTATTATTTGAATATATGGGTAATATTTTTGTTTTATCTTCATTGAAAGTCCAGAAATAGTTTGAAAAGTTTTAATAGAATTTAATAAAGTAGTTATTGAAGAGTCATTACCTTTTGTAGTTATAAGGACATCATCAGTGAATAGTTGCATTTTTGATGTTGTATCCTCATCTATGTTTAGCCCTTCAATATTTTTGTCATTTTTTATAGCATTTGCCCAAGGTTCCATTATTAAAGTGAACAAAAGTGGAGAAAGGGGTCAACCTTGTTTAGTACCTTTTATAATGGGTATTTTGTTTGAAGTATATGGTCCTATCTTTATATAAGCTAATGCTCCTTTTATATAGCTTTTTAAGTAAGTTTATGAAATTATTTGAAAAAGTCATACATTCTAGCAACAGATAATCCCAACCAACTGAGTCAAAAGCCGCATTAATGTCCAGACTAATTAGAGTTAAAAGTTTTTTTTTTCTGTGATAGAAATCTATAAGTGCTAATATTCTTTTAATGTTATCAAATGTGCTTCTGTTAGTTACAAAACCAGTTTGGCATCATCAATTAGAAAGGGCAACATGTTCTTAATTCTTTCAGTGTAAATGTTCATGAACATCTTATAATCAACATTTAATAAGGATATAGGTCTGTATGATGAGCAATATTTGGGGTCTTTGTTGGATTTTAAGATTGGTCAGATGAATGTATATTTCCATGAGGGGGAATCATAAATTCTGTCTGGGCAGTATTAAATACCTTAATAAGTATTGTAATAGCTGTTTTAGGCATGATTTTCTATATTTCAGCTATGATGCCATCATTTCCTGGTGCCTTATTAGATTTGAGTTCATTCATTTGAGTTATTATATCATTGCATGTGATTTGTTTATCTATATTTTCTATCTGTACTTTGTTAAGTCTATTTTTGAGATTTGTATTGATGAAATGTTTTATGTTTTTTTTAGATTCTATGGAATGCAAACATTGATTGATTGTATGAAAGTGACTTCTAAATTCTTCTATTATATATTGTATATTATATACTTCTTTCTTTTTCTTGAAAGAATACATTTCTTTGATATGATTCTGTTTGTTTAACCTTTTAGTTTTATTCTTAAGATTAGTTAAGTGCTTAGGGTTTAAAGATTATGCTAGAAAGTTATATTTTTCTAATGTAATCATAATTTTATGGCATACTATTTTTCTATATTCTTCATTAACTTTATTTATTTCATCTTTAATATTACTGGATGTAAGTTTATCTTTGTTTTTAAGATATAGCGTGTCAAGATTGTTTTGAATAGTGTTTAGCTCTTTGTCCCAGTTTTTTCTTTTATTGTGGTACCATTTGTTAATTTGTCCATAAAGATAGGCTTTCAAAGCATCATATATATATATATATATATATATATATATATATATATATATATATGGGTCCCCTTCTAAAGACTGAACCGCCGATCCCCCGACGCAGAAATCACCGACACCAGATAAACCGACAGGTATGTATACCGACAGGGTGATTCGCCGATAGCGGAAAGACCGACAAGGGTAATGTGTGATCGCGACCCGGTAAGTGTGCGACAGTGACGGAGGTAGGAGTGGTCAGGTAAGTGAGTTAGGGTTAGGTTGCAGGTAGGTGAAGTGTGCGTTAGTGTCGGAGCTTGGGCTAGGGGTGGGTAAGTGAGTTAGGGTTAGGGTGCAGGTAGGTGAAGTGTGCGATAGTGTCGGAGCTTGGGCTAGGGGTGGGTAAGTGAGTTAGGGTTAGGGTGCAGGTAGGTGAAGTGTGCGATAGTGTCGGACCTTAGGGTTAGGGTTTGGGTCAGGGCTAGTGTGTATGCTATGTAGTGTAGTGTGTTGTTTACGTTCCGTGTGTCGGTGTTATGGTGTTCGGTGTTTCGCGTTGTCGGGTTTGTGTGTTGTCGGTTTTCTGGCGTCGGTGATTTCTGTGTCGGGGAATCGTCGGTTCGGTCTTTAGAAGTAGACCCATATATATATATATATATATATATATATATATATATATATATATGTGTCATGCGTATCAGATTCTATATTTTTGTTTGTAAAGGTTTGTATTTCTTTTTTTATAAATGTTTGAAATTCTTTTAATTTTGTAAGGTAGGCTGGTATTTTTTTATGTGTACATTGGGAAAATTATTTATTTTAAACATAAATAAAATTGCATTATGGTCTGACCTTGGACATGAAGTAATTTTGTTGTATGTAAGGTCATGTAATATTTGAGTGGAAAATAATATTCTGTCTATTCTAGAATATGACTTGAGTCTTTTAGAATAAAATATGTATTGTAGTGTGTTGGAATCTGCAAAGTTGTATATGTCCTTTAGTTGATAAGTATTTATAAAGGGTCTATATTAGAACACCGAACATTCAAAATGTCGATTGTTCTAATATCGAACCCTAGCAATCAAAAAATAAAAACATTGAACATTCGGAACAGCAAATTTTTTCCTAGGGAAAAAATTCACTGTTCCAAAACACATACACACAACACAAGCACACCAAACAAACAGCAATCCACAGACACACACCTAAACTCTTACACCTAACCCTACACTAAACTATACATACACCACAAACTATCCACTTACCTTAACCCAAACCCTAACCCTAAGGTCCATCACTATCGCACAGTCACCTCACCCGTGCCTCAACCTTAACTCACCTAACCTGCCCTAACCCACACATCCACACAATCGCACACTTACCTGACCCGCGCCCTAACCCTAACTCACCTAACCTGCCCTAACCCACACTTCCACACAATCGCACACTTACCTGAACCCGACCCGTAACTTTCCACCAGAGTGCTGAAAATACCGAAGCAACAGAAACGGACAACTGAATTCTTTCCCTAGGAAAGAATTTGGTTTCCTGTTACTTCGATATTTTTCAGCATTCACTGAAAATGGGTCGATATTAGAACACTCGACATTTCAAATAATATAGACCCTTTATAAAATTTATTAGCTGTTTAGCTTGTGGAGTAATTTTTCTCTTTCCCAAGTTTCTTGAGTCTTTTGAATTCAGAATACAATTAAAATCTCCTGCCATGACTATATTTCTTGTAGAATAAGAAACTATTTGATTTAAATGTTGTCTAATAGTGTTGGTACCTATACCTGGTAGCCAATAATTATTTATTAATGTATATTTTTTTTGTTTATTTCAATTATGGCTAAACATAACACACCTTTGCTATCTTTAACGGTGTTAATTATTCTTGGTACAGGAAGTGATTTATTCAAAGAATAGCAACACCTCTCTTCTTTTTTTATATTCAGAGCTTGTAATAACTATATATTTATTTGTGTTTAAGTATTTGATTCTATCTTTTAGTAAATGGGTTTTTTTTGTAGGAAAATTATATTGGGCTTATGCAGGGCTAGATATTTGAACATACTGCCTCTTTTTATGGAGTTATTAAGACCATTGATATTAATGGAGATACCTTTTAATGTGGTCATATCAAACAAGTTTTTTAAAAAAGATAAGTTTTGTAGCAAATCAATATCATATAAATAATTTGTCTATCTCTATCTTTTATGTTGTTTGTTCAAATTAAATATAAGAAACATTAACTCATCAGTGTGGGTAGTAATTATTTCATAAGCAATATCATTTAGAATGTTATATATATGAATTATGAAGGATGTCAAAAGAAATGTATTAGTAATCTTTGTTACATGTTGTTGTAAAAAAAAACAGCACCCCGCCTGGAGTTAGAAACTCCTTGTCTCAATGGCATCAACCACTGAGATCAAACCTTCAGACAGTAACAACAGAATATAGCTACCACTTATTACATATATTATATAACATCAATTGAAAATTATACTGGTGAATTATATGTATGATTTTAAAGACAGAATCAGTATTTTATATTAAAGTTTGTTTATAAATCTAATTAAGATAAATTAAAAGAATTTGAATAAGTTTATAAATACAAAAGATATTTATCTAATTAAGATAATGAGTAGTCTATAGTTTGTTATTGGATGTCAGTATAACCAGTCTTTTTGTTTTATCAAAAATGACTTATAGGTAAGCTGCTCCAAACCAAATATCAGTCAAAGTTAATGTTTTCAGAACAGAAATATTGAACACTTTGTTAAATCATAAAAATTATTTAGTAATGTTCTAAACCTATAATATATGTTTCAAGTAAATATTTACAAAAACACATAATTTTATATTGACTAGACATATAAGGTTCTGATATCGTAAGCTGATGTGATATGATAAAAACTGGTAATGACTGTAAAGGGTATTTAAATGTACTATACATATACAATAAGACTGTAAGGAGAGACATTCATTTATTAAATACTATTATTCTAGTCTAGTTCTGTTTGATATATATATATATATATATATATATATATATATATATATATATATATATATATATGTGTGTGTGTGTGTGTGTTTTTTTCTTGTCAGAATGCTGTGCTTGATTCCTACTAAATTACAAGTTAACCTTTTCTATAATATAGTTCATGTCATATGTCCCCTTGTTTATATCTCCTAGTACAACACAATAGCCATTAATATGTATTTTGCCATACTGAAGTGAATATATTGTAGCTAATCTACTACATCAAAGATGAGTATACAACAAGCTGAGTCAGTGTTACTACAAATATAAACGTCTGTATTTCAGTTAAGGTGATATCTTATCCATTATAATATATCTATTTCTTTTGATATATTGTCATAGTATACAAAATCTTGTTACTTTTGTATTGTATTATATATGTGAGGTTGACCAGAGAATATCTAGCAAAATAACAATATAAATCCTGTGTAGTTATTTCAGTTGTGCCATAAATAAAATGATGAGACTGCATTTACCCCCGTTGTGTCATTATTACCATTATATGTAAACAACTTCAATATCTTTTTCGTTTAGTGTGCTGGGTAACACAGTTTCAGTAACAAAAGGAATAATGCATCTTTTGAAAATTATTTTGATCAGTCTTATTAACTGATGTACATAAACTTCTAATGTATATATTCCCCTATAAAATAGTACAGTTTAGTAAAACAAAGTATACATCAGAATACTGTCAATAAACCTAAATGCTCACAAAATATGGTCTTAGTAGGTGTCTGTAAATTGCACTTTCTGCAACAGTATATATGTTTAAAGTTGTTCGTACCTTGTATTTATATGTATTTATTACTTTAAAGCAGTAAACCTCTTGATAAGTTTCAAACTTCACTTCTTCCTTCAGACTGAAAGACCATACACTGATAGACACATACCACAAACACACACACACACACACACACACACACACACACACACACACACACACACACACACACACACACACACACACACACACACACAAGATGTATCCTTACCTTCCAAAACCATTACCTACAAATGTTCTACTGAATTCATATCAGCATAGATATTGCATCATAATTCAAAAAGGGTTTTGATCAGGGTAAATAATTGCCATCAGCCACAACTTATGATTTAGGGAATTCAAACCTAGTGAAGCATGGACCCATCTGCATGCTTGCACACTTGGTTGTTATTAAATTCTAATAGTTCTGACATCCTTCAGTTAATTACCCATTTACATAACCTGATGTTAGTGGTTCAGCTTCCTTTTTACGTGAGATAAGTCAATAAAATAGCAAGTTATGAGCAGCAAAGAAGACAGTAGCTGCATGAGGGAACATACCTCTCAACTTATTAAAGCAAGAAATCTGGACAAAGCTGTAAACAAAGTGGGACAAAGGCCCAAAAATTGGACACTTTTTAAATACTGCGCTTACAGACTTAGAAAGTTGATGGAGTAACAGGTTTTGCATTAGAATGAATTTTCTGAAGGGTATGAAATCTGAAATTGAAGTGTTTGTCATTGTTTTCTAACTTCAGTCTTTAAAGATTTGCCACTAATTTGTCAGAAAACCACAATTTTATGAAAAATGGACCAAAAATATAAGGCAAAAATCTGGACATTCTGTGAAAATCTGTACAGTTGAGAGGTATGGAGGGAAATAGCAGCAAGCCAACATGTTAGGATGCAAAACAGGGTAACTGCTGCTTATATAACTGAATATATACTGCTTTCAAGAGGTGCTGTGAAGACACGACTACACTGATGATTCTTTTCACTGTTGCAGTATTCAGTCACTCCATTTTAACCTCTCTGTTCTAGCTCTTGCCCTGTACTTTTCTTGTCCTCCTGGCTCAGGGTTTCTTCTTCATCTTCCTTTTCCACCTTCTGGATGCACATCTACACCTTGCCCCTAAGAGCATTCTGTCCTTCTTGGGGTTTTTCAGTTCTGAGTGTGTGCGTCCTTATGTCACCTTTATGCCCTATGCCTTGCATGGGAAGGATATGTGTGATGTATGATGCTTACAAGAACCAAAGACGTTTGGTATACTGGTCAGACACTGGGCTATCCTTGGCAGGAGATCCCTTAGCTAAAGAATATTGCAACAGTGAAAAAGAGGACATCTACTTTTAAGGTAATATTTTACACAACTGTTCTTTCTTTACCAGAAGAATACAGGACCTAAGTAACATGTCCTATGCAGATCAATGGCCTGTCCTTGTATTCTGTCTCCTACAGGCTGCTGAATGGAGATCTAGCAGCATACAAGGCGTTGGCAGACCCCACCCTGATTGACCTCCTGCATATTCACAAAACAACCAGTAGCAGAAATACCTGTTCTATAAACTTAAACCTTGTCTATGATATAAAAGGGACTTGCTGGAGAGACAGGTATGTATCCCGATGACTACCCCTTTTTTGGAACAGGCTCCCCATGCATGGGAAGCAGTCTTCCTCTCTAACCCAATTCAAGTGAAACTTGACCAGTTGGATGGGGTACAGGAAATGCATCCCTGGTTTGACACCTTTGTCTTTAATGAATACAGGCAGCATGTAAATGGTTCATTACCCAGGCCCCTGCTTGTAAAGGTTTCATCTCTCAAGCTCATGCTTACATCTATCAAGGGTATCTGAACTTGTCAGAGAATTGGGATGCATGGCTAGGCTTAAAAAGGCCCTTGTGGTCATTATCCTAGTACAAACCTATGATCCTATGAGTGCTCACTGACACCTGTTCATTGATGTCGTAAGGCATCATATAAGGAATAATGACATGTTTTAACTGTTTAGCATAATACATTCAAGTGAGGTGGTTTACCGAAATATGCATCTGTTGAAAGTCCTGAAGTGTTATTATTAAAACTGTTACTTCGTATTTAACATGATTCATATTCTGCAACGGCATGAAAATCCATTAAATTGTTTTTTATATTATGCAATGTTTCCACAGTTTATACTATGTTGTCTGCTAAGGTACTGCACATCAGAGTTTTTATTTTGTCATGTACAGTAATTTGTAACCTCAGAGACAAGCACTTGCGAAGCACTTGTAATCTCTTGATCTGTCCCATGTGTCCGGACAGTACCCTGTCCTCCAAGACTGACTAATATACGAGTCTGGCAAGTCCTAACTAGTGTACAAAGAAGGTGGCCACACATATACGTGGTATACCACCAAACCACATATCAGTGAGGTCATGGCATTATCCATGTCGTGCTGGAAATCTTCACATATACCCTGGAGGACGCTGACTATTTCCTGCTGACTTTCTGTGGCAGTGCTCTGAGCCCTACCAATGTCATGTCACATTTGCTGCTTGTCAGCCAGTGCATTACTTGTTCCTTGGGGTAGCTTTGACAAATTCCAGCACTTGGTGCCTCTTTGAAAAGGTGTCACTGTGGGCACTGTTGCCTCTGCATTTCTGCCATCATCCTGAAAGTGTTCATCTGGATTTGAAGATACTGGTGTAGAGGTTACATCATCTTCAACAGACATTCTGATGCTGAAATCCCACAATGTTTTGGTATAGAGGAACTGTTAGTTTCTACATCTGACCCCGAAAAAATTATGTGAAAACATTACCAATAAATGAGTAGCATGCATTACTTTATGCTGAGCAATGAGGTTTGAGAGACATTTACTGTGCACTCTGCTTTTATTGTCTTTCTGTGCAGAGGTTGTTCTTTCACCATTTAATGGGAATTCTTGTCTGTTTAATGTAATCATTCCATGTCAGCATTCAATTCTCTGTATAAATATACATTTCTGTTTTTAAACCAATGTTGGTAATAGCCAGTGGCCGCACTGCCTCTTATTATTCCAGCCCCATCATCTTCTATGTCACAGTCATTCTCACAGTTGGAGAAGGAGGTATTAATCTTCTGGTGTTAAAGGGATAACTGTTGAAGGCCTCAAGAGTACTGGTATGGAAATTGCCTTTGCTTTGGCTATAGAACATCCTACCATATCATTTGCCCTCCTCTTATACTGTGTTAATGTGTGGTTTCTTCCACAGACTGCATTTATATCTATAACTACTTGATTCTAGGCTTTTGCCATCTCAGATTTTTTAGGCTCTGCTTTTCCAAAGCAATGTTTTCCATATCCTAAGGGCTGCAATGAGGATGTGGTTCTCCCTATGGCTAAAGTTACTACTTCTTTGACTTGCTCCCTGGTTTTGCATCATTACTGCATGTAAAACAATATGCCACAGTTGTATATAAAACATGTTTGATGTAATCATCTGTCAGAGAATACAACAATGAAAGCATGCCTAGTAACATTACAAACAAAAAATGTTTGCTGACACAAATGTGCACAATAGTAAGCCAAAAGCAGTTTAACAGATCTTCCTTCCCAACCACTTTGTTGTACTCATAATACTGTCAGTTGTCTTTTGGCAGAGATACTCAGAAATATCCTTGTAAAGACATTTATATGTTCAGCTAACAAAACATCCTTAACAGTTCAGTTCATATGAACATGCTGTTGATATCAGCAGAGTCTGTAGCAGTCGCCAGCAATCCCAAGAATGTCATGGCATCACACAGATTACCTCTCTTATTCTCTAGGCTGACCATGTTTAAAAAGGCAAAATGGAGTTATATGCTTGTGAGTTTGCACACTGAGGAAGTAAAATCCCTGCCCATCTAACATCATCTGTCATACCTTGTCACCTCAAAGCACTCAACTTTTGCTAAAAGTTGTACTAACACACACACACACACACACACACACACACACACACACACACACACACACACACACACACACACACACACACACACACACACACACACACACACACACACACACACACACACACACACACACACACACACACACACACACACACACACAAATATTTATTTCTGTAAAAAGTTACCCCCTAAAAATACACAAAGAATGTATAATGAAATTATTCATTCCTGATATTCAAGTATAATACTTCAAAAATATAACAAAGGCAAAGCACAACAGTAGTAGCAGTTGTAAGTAACAATAACCATACCAGGTGTAATGTCCCATCTGGTTAACTGGGTTTGTTTAGGGTGATGTCACACCCTAGAGGAAGTGGTTCTAAACCTGTGAACAACAGCCCTGTCCATACTCTCATCATTCTGGTGCTGGCAGTTCTAATGATGGCAGCACCTATGAAGACACAACACTAGGCACTCTGAGATGGTGTGACAAGGAGACAAGATAATGTTGTACCTTATTAGAGATCCATACCTGGATAAGATCCAAGTGTGTGTAAAAGGAGTAGACTACAATAAAGTAGACATCTGGCAGGAGTTGGGTGAGTACCTGTCATTCCTGGTAGGTATAATGTGCTCTGATCCTCAGTGCAGACACAGGTACAGTGACCTACAGACATGTAGGCCTAAGCAGCTAGCTGAGTTGTCAGTTGAGTGGTCAGGTGATGCTGAGAAGGCCAGAGCTCTACAGAAAATATTTTTTTTCTAATTTTTTATTACATTAAACATTGGTTAAAAAATAAACTTATAAGAAGGTTGCATAATTAAAGGCATTTGCTAGATGAAATATGGTTAAGTCAAGGATGCATGTAAATGTTATAATGTAAAAGAAAGCATAAACATATCTGGGCCCAGAACTGCATTTGTTTAAAAATATTGAATGTTTATGTGATGACATAATTTTGTGTATACATACAAATGTATATTCATGAGTAAAGAAATATAAGTATGCATATTTATATCTGTAAAAACAGATGTACATCTGCATGAGTACATTTTTGTTCATGTACATACATGTATATATTAATACACAAACAAAAAAATGTCATTGCCACATAATTTCATTTACCGTAGATATTACCTTTGTTAGAAGTAAAACTGCATGTAGACCATTTTTGTAATGAAAGGAATTTTTGTGTAGGACAACAATATAGTATGAAAATTGTATAAGACAGCAATTTCTTCCACAATATTTACATTATATACATGATGGCTGAGTCAGGCACAACACCCTAGTCAGAATGGAGGTTGGGGAAGGGGTGGAGGTTGTAATATCAAGTGAGTTTATTGAGAGATGACTAGTTGTATTCCTTCTGTACACATTTTTTTTTTTGCTCAAAAAGTTTTTATTTTCAAATATAGTTAAATGAATTCTATAGTATTTGTATATACCATATTAAATAACTATGTACACTATTTACATTAGCCTGACTTCTATAACAGAATTCCATATATACAGTTGCTTTATAGATATGACCATTCAGTTATCAGAGTATGTCTGTTAATGCTAAGACTTTTTTTTAAATGGGTTGCTGAGCAATGGCTTAGGATAAACCCTTAATTCTTTAATTTTAATTTCCATCAGCGCTGTGGTCTTCAGTAGGCTGTAGAAGCTCTGTACACATTTTTAAAAGTTCCCTTTATATGCATACAGTTATTAAGCAGAAAATTATCAAAGCACACATCATTGTCCTGAAGTTTATGTACTGTGTCCATCTGTAACAGTAAATACATGTTGTTTAATGAAGGCTGAATTGAATGGAAATGAGAACTTCCTTTCAATAGTTGCTTTTTATGTGTGCTTCTGCTTATGTCTGAATAAAATTCATAGAGTGTTACATCAAAGTTTAAGTTAGTTATGCAGACCATAACAGTTGAAAGTAGAACCTGCACTGAAAGCGTATGGTAAAATTACAGATAACAGCCTTTGCCTAAACATAAGCTGTGCACACATCTAAAAGTGTATCAGTTTGAAGGTAGATGCAGTCCTCCTATTTCAACTTACATGAAAGAAAATATTGGCACAGAATTAGAATTCAGATGTAAATAAATGTTTAAAGAAATAAATATACTAAGCAAGAGCAGCAGTAACTAAAATGCCTTGCAGAGAACTGGTAGTCATATCAGAAATGTTAAGGAAAAAAGTGAGAGATAGGTAACCAAAACTGGTCTTATAACTTCTCCATCTAGATGAAGAGGGAATGTTCTGTAACAGCAGTCGACAATGTAGGATCATAGGAGTTTACTGGGCTATCAACCCAGAGGTCATTTCAAGCCTGGCAGTGTCATCCCAATGTAATCCCATAGATACGCTAGTCAATATCCAAGACTGCACTAGGAAACTTACCAGATTGATTGAAGGTGCTGTTATGTTTGAATAAAACTCTTGTCATTTAAATAAAAAGAAATATTAAGTAATATATGCTGTTTTTGTCTTTAACTGATTTCATTACTATACATATCTATCTCTATATATATATATATATATATCTGTGAGGGTATTTATAAAGAATGGCAATAGGACTAAAGTGTTTTCAGTACGGTATTGGAACCAAATCTGTATCAGGCAGAAATGTAAAATGTATTACCATTTCTTATGCTACTACCAGTAGACTGCAAATGTAAACACTGTCAAGACTAGATAACAACACTTTCATTTTTCCCATCTATGCGTAAGCATTTCCCATACATTTTGTTTTAGTTCAATAAGGATTTAATAAAAATAAAACTGAATGATAACTTGAATGATGTGTAACATTCCAAAGAAAAAACAGAAATGGAAAGTAAATCTAGTCGTTTCAAGTTTGGTAAAACGCCAATTAATAAAAAACACAAAGGACATGCCAAGAAAACCATTTAATGTGAAATAAAATGAGAATAAAATCTTCACGTCTTTTAAAAACATTAAAGCCTTAAAACCGCAAATAAAACTTTCACCCTAGGGCTTCATCAGGCAGATGACAGTGTTAACTCACTCACTGAATTTATGAAGGAAGGTGATGAGGCCATATAAGTCAATGCACCTGTTTGCTTAGTTCATGCAATACAGGTTTTAAAGTTACCACCCCATTGAATCAGGGTGGTATGTGTGCTCTTAACCTCAAAATCCACTTTAATTCTTCCATTTCAGTAATGTGAACAATGTCACAACCTCACATTGACTCAAACTCTGCTTAAAATTATGAATTTAAAAGTGTGGGTTTCACTAGCTTCAGGCATGTGTTTATAGAATGTATTAGTAACAATGCATCTCTTAATATTGGAAAGATGGTTCCCAATCCTATCTTTAAGCCTCCTATTTATCATGTCCATATAGTAAGCTGGATATAGGGGGCATTTCGCCATGTACACCAAACTGCGAGTGTCACAATTCTAATATGCTATTAATTTAAAGTCACAATCATTAGCTGGGTGTTTAAAGGATTTGTCTGCATAAATGTAATCAGAGAAGACACATTTGTCCTAGTTGTGATAGTATCTGATTTAATTCAAATCATTTTCCTAAATGTGTCATCCAACAATTGTAATAGCTTAAATAGATTACTTTTTGTTTTGTGTCTGTATGAATGCTGTCAAGTGCATTCTTTTTGCTCATTTGATCTTTCTATGTATTTAATAATGACTTTCTCATATGTAACACACTCTATTCAATGAACTTGTAATTTTTTCTCACTGCAGGTACCTAGAGCGTTATCACTTATATGATGATAACTGTCATTTTTCAAATCCTGAGTGAACCAGTTCTTTGCACACCAAATGCAGAGTATATGTGCCATGTTAACCAGACTTTTGTCCCAGTGACACATCAATGATCCTTTCAGCAGTGCTGATTTGACTTTAGGTTTTGTATTCCATTAAAGCACTGGTACCCACCAAGATTTTTGCTTGACAATTTTTTGCAATAAGAAGTTTGTTTTAGTCAACTGCGTCCCTTCATCAGGCTTTTATTTGACACATAAGTGACAGCCAGTCTTATGTTGAGTCACTAAAGAGTGAATACTGGCATATGGGATTTACTCTTAAAGAATGATATTGTGGTATCTGTGGTATTTCTCTCTTTCCCTGAGATACAGTGACATCCACCATGGTGTTAAGCAGCAAGAATGAGAGAGGTATAGCCTATACATTGGAAGAGAAGTCATACTTGGACCATTGCCAAATTGTTTTAAATTATTTTTCTAACAATATTTTTTGATAATGGCAAAAGGGAGGCAATGTTTTGCAAACACTCTTCTGAGGACTGATCACAAAATGATTTCATTTGAATTAAGAATTCTATTTACTCTTTGTCCCCCACTCACATATATGCATCTCTCTCTCTCTGTCTCTCATTTATATATGTAGATGATGTATTATCAATAATCAAATGTACATAATGTTGACATCCACAATGTTGATGCCAAAACATTGGGACATGGAATATTGACAGGTACTGCGCATCCTCCAGGGATTACACTGGAGCAGGAGAAATAAAAACAAGTGTTTTTGCAGCTCTTCACAACCCCCACCTGCTAATTATATCTACTCTGAGATTGCATAGTCCTTGGGAAGACAGAATATTCCCCTACCTGGGTGTTGTAAATATTCTGCACATGTCAGCCATCTGCTTTTGTCAACCAAATGGTGTCGACCAAACAGAAGTTGACATTGTGTATATTTGATACATAATGCACCTATAAGTATTTAAAATTATATTATGTATATATATATATATATATATATATATATATATATATATATATGTGTGTATATTTATATTTTTATATATCTATATATAATATAACTTTTATATATAGACATAGGATATAAATGTATAAAAACAGATATATAGGTGTCTCATCTTTCATTGACACTTGTTTTCATAGAAAAGTGAAAAGCCAGTGATGCTGATTGAAAGTCAGCTGACAGAAAATTTCTGGCTATTTTTTTTTTTCGTGGAACAATAGGGATCTGGAAAGTTACCCTGTCCCCATTGTAGTGCAATTTCAGAATTGGTATATAGAATTTCTAGGGGGTGCAATTATTTGTGGAGTGAACATTTCTGCTCAGTCACTAATGTTTAATATACATTCATTTTAGGGTTGGCACACACACACACACACACACACACACACACACACACACATGCATACAAACATGAGTCCCCAGCAGAATATTGATCTTTGTTTCTGTTAACATAAAATGAATAGATATTAAATTTCATTACAAAACTGCTTCATCCAATCTCAGATTTATGACAGTGAGATCATGGTGATGTAAAGTAAGTTCCTCTTTAGTCCCATTTTTGTTAGCTCTCAGAGTTAGTATATTTAGAAATATGAGGGTGTGGATCTTGAGGAAGAGTCTTAGTCCTGCAAAAATATTGATTCAAGTGATTTGTTCATCCTAATAGAAACATAAAAATGTGTTGGTTGTACTTATTTTTTGCTCTGATATAAGTACCTAATTACAGTAAAAACAAATGACAAACACAAATACAAAGAAAATCCAATGCTTTAGCACTATTAGAATCATCAAAGGGGAAGCATATTAGCTTTCATTTAGGACTCAAACCCAAGGCCTCCAGCAATCCATGCTGGTGTCACTGTCATCAGAACAACAACAACCTATGAATAGAGAGGTGCTGAGTTTTCCATTCAGAGATTTATCCTTTCGGCAAGAATTTTACAAATGCCACATACAGTAAAATCTCAGATTCTTAATATTTGTTTTTCTGATATTACTGTTTTTCATAGATGGGTTGTAAAAGAATTAGGGTAAGACTGTATTTTTTTGTCTTCTCTATTGTGCAAACACAGAGGGAACATACTTACAGTTGTAGCTATGGGGTGTAGGGGTCTTTGCTGCCTGCAAAAGTGTTATTTTTCCACCCGTGTACATCTACAATTGCACAGAAAGGCAGTTTCATAGTTTTGTTACTATTTTGCTGAAAGACTGAAAGACCATACACTGATAGACAAATACCACAAACACACACATACACACACACACACACACACACACACACACACACACACACACACACACACACACACACACACACACACACACACACACAAGATGTATCCTTATCTTCCAAAACTATTACCTGCAAATGTTCTACTGAATTCATGTGAGCATAGATATTGCATCATAATACAAAAGGTTTTTGATCAGGGTAAATAACTGCCATCAGCCACAACTTATGATTTAGAGAATTCAAACCTAGTGAAGCATGGACCCATCTGCATTCTTGCCAAACATGGTTGTTATTAAATTCTAAAAGTTCTGACATCCTTCAGTTAATTACCCATTTACATAACCTGATGTTAGTGGTTCAACATCCTTTTTACCTGAGATAAGTCAATACAATAGCAAGTTATGAGCACCAAAGAAGGCAGTAGCTGCATGAGGGAAACATACCTCTCAACTTATTAGAGCAAGAAATCTGGACAAAGCCGTAAACAAAGTGGGACAAAGGCCCAAAAATTGGACACTTTTTAAATACTGCGCTTACAGACTTAGAAAGTTGATGGAGTAACAGGTTTTGCATTAGCATGAATTTTCTGAAGGGTATGAAATCTGAAATTGCAGTGTTTTTCATTGTTTTCTAACTTCAGTCTTTAAAGATTTGCCACTAATTTGTCAGAAAACCACAATTTTATGAAAAAGGGACCAAAAATATAAGGCAAAAATCTGGACATTCTGTGAAAATCTGTACAGTTGAGAGGTATGGAGGGAAATAGCAGCAAGCCAACATGTTAGGATGCAAAACAGAGTAACTGCTGCTTATATAACTGAATATATACTGCTTTCAAGAGGTGCTGTGAAGACACGGCTACACTGATGATTTACCTCTAGTAATCAAAAAATTGATTCTAAAAGCTAATGTTAGATTTGTGTGTTTTTTTAATTATTTTTTAAATTGTCTTCATTCTTATTATTATTGTTCTCCCAGTAGGGAACTATAAGGTATTGTGTTTGTTGATTGGACATTAGTGTTGTATGCTGAAAGCAAAATGTCTTTGCAGGCTATAAACTAAGACTGTTATGCATGTAAAATGATCTACTTAACAATGATTTGCTTTAGTGCTAACAATAAACAGTTATTCTTTTCTGTCAACTTCACTACTGCAGAATGAAACAATATCAGTAGTACCCTACCTAACACACACAGAAATGAACTCATAAATTAGATGATTTCCCTCAAGTGTGTGTGTGTGTTTGTGGTATTTGTCTATCAGTGTATGGTCTTTCAGTCTTTCAGCAATATCTTCACTTATGTGATCGTCAGTTAAAATAAATCAGATTTTTTATTACACTGAATGAAATTACATACACATCTGCATAGACAATGAAGGAACTGATGTATGATGTGTTCGTTGCTAAATGAAAAAAGAAGGCCTCTTCGGCTGCTTAGTTGAGGTTTCCTGTCACCAAGAAACTTCTTAAAACAAAAAAATCCCCTCATTAGGCATGACATGTGAGCTCCTCGTCTGGCATGCAAACTATATGCTTGCTCTGGATTTGAAGCATGACAATTATCACAGTCATGTCATCCTGTAAAAAAAGAAATGCTTATTGTGTTACTTCTTGATTAAAATACAAAAAAAAATGTAGAAAAGCACCTCCCTTTACCTTACAAATTACTGACTTGCATATTTGCTAATCTATGCTGCCTGCTATATTTTAGTTGTTAAAATGTAATCTTCTGCTGGGGCATCAAAATGCAAACAGTCAACATTTTTATGTCTAACAAGGAAGGAAGTGTCTTTCTGAAATGAAGGCACAAAAGAGGTGTTTCTTCCTTATCTTCCTATTCATGAGATGGGGAGAATAAGGGCTATGAATTCTCCTCATCTGTGGGAGAAAACTTTGAAAATAGCCAAAGTTAAATGGTTAGGCATCTAAAAAGTAATTCCAATCCTCTAAATATTCAGTAACATCTACTGTTTTCATTACAGCAGTTCACATGACATTATTTTTTTTAAATAAGAACCAGCTTTATTAAACCATCACTTATGACATAAGCAATCATACATTTCTATAAATGAAAACAAACCACAGATAAAATATTTACCTGTTTATCATGACATATATTACGCTGTCACAATACAATATAAAATTCTTCCTGTTACTGATACCTGCATTCTAAAAGCTGCATCTTATGCAATATGCAATTAAAGCAAAACATTCTTTATAATCAGCTTGACGTCTCTAGTGCTCAATGCTGAATCTTAGATAACAAGAAGGCTAGTGAACAACATACCACTTTATGCACAGATTAGAAGCTGGTGTAAGTTTGGATGCTGGAAATAAGTTTTTCATCATATCAAGAAACTGTTCTGTTGAGATGGTTTTAGGCTTTTAAACCCAAACCAGTCGGCTTCCGACAAAAACAGTATATGGTGTAAAAATTAAATATAAGTAAATCTTCAAAAAGCTTTTGTCTTGTAAATATATCACTTATGTCGTAAATCTTGCATATGTTCCCTCAGGACCATCAGCATGTCAGAACATTATGTTCTGAAACAGAACCAATATGATTATTTTTTTTATAAGCAATTTTTATTGATTTTTGATTAAAACAAATTTACAAACAATCATAGATATTCATCTGAAAATTGACAAATAAAGGTTATAACATAAATATGCCAAATAATTTATAAACGAAATAATAAATTAATTAACTAAAGTATTTACAAAGACATCCTGTAGATTCAATTTAATATGGCAATTTTTACTGTTTTATGTTATATATCATCAATAAAATAAATAAATAAGTAAACAAATCAGCATTAGCTACTAAAGCATATAATTATTCGTCAATAATCTTTGTAAATTGACCCACATTTGAAGATCATGTGTCTTTCTAGAGGTTCTAGTGGTTATGGTTTTCAATTGTAATAGACATACATCATTTAACAAATCAGTAAATTCAGAAAATGTAGGAGGAGATTCTGAAATCCAATTTCTTGTTATTATTTTTCTAGCTACTGCTAGTATAGCCCAGAGTAGACAATATTTTATTATTTTAACACAATGTGGAACAGGTGTATTAAAAATCACCAGAGATTGGGTAGAGTAAAATTATCTGTAAATAATATCTGTAAAAATCATTTATGTTCCTCCAAAACAAAATAAGAGCAGGACAATCATAAAACATGTGGGCCAGTCTATATCTGTATCTGATTTGCATTTGTTGCATATGTTCTGCTTTTTGTTTATTTTTATTCATTATTTGTGGAGTGTAGAATGATCTGTTCAGAAACCTACATGTGTGTAATCTCCACTTAAGAGATAATGTTGTTTTCCCAGCTGATTTTAAAATATTTTCTTTGTCCTGATCACTAGGATAGTTATTATTAATAGTGTACTAATAATTCCAATAATTCTCTGGGCATTAGTATGTTTCTGTTCTTATAGTTGTAAAAAAAATGAAAGTTTGTTGGAGTATCTTTGTTTGTGTTGAAGAATTAATTGAAAACGATGTATTAAGATAGAGATGTCTTTTTTGTGGTTGGTGTAATCATTTTTAATTTGTTGTCTATAAATAATCTAAGTGTTTGCATGTTTAGCCACATGGATTTATCTTTGAAATTCATTTGATATACTTTCAACACTTTTAGTCTTAAAGTCAGTTATGAGCTGAAACCAGAACTTAAGTTCTTTTTGATTAAAGAAATAAACTGTATTTAAATCTGAGGTTATTAATATATCTTGAGTAAAAGCTATGGGGAATAATAATGTGAAACACTCTTTATATCTGATATTTTTGTATATGAAATTTCTAAAAGTTACTATGATATTGTGAGTGTAACAAGTTGTGCAGGGAAATATTGTTTGTATGGCAAAATAATCTTTTAGAATCCATTGTTTATTAAAAATGACGCAGTGGTACAGCAGTAGCATTGTTACCTCACAGCAAGAGGTTCTCCCGTTCGATTTTCGTCGTGGCTTGGGAGTGCCTTCTATGTGGAGTCTGCATGTCCTCCCCGCTGTTGGGTAGCATTCAAAAGACATGCATGCATAAATGGGCGTGCCTTCCTTGAAGATTGGGCATCAAGCTGGCACCTTGGCGTTTCATAAAAAATCTACTGCCAATCATTAGCGGACTGGAGTTTTGCTGTAGCGACCCCTTACCAGGAAAAGCTGAAAGACAAACAACAACAACATAATGGGATTCTTTATTATTTTTAACTTGAGAATAGAAGGTTTCATTATTAATTGCATGGCATATGACTCCCATAGAAATTTCCATTTAGCTAAGTAACTAGTGTCTAAGAGTTGAGTAATCACCTTAATTATAGAAGATATGGAGTAGAGATTTAGATCAGGAAAAGCAATCCCTCTATTATTCCAGCTATGTAAGTGTTGATTAAGAGATACTCTTGACTTATTTGGATACCAAAGGAAGTTTAATATCAGAGAGTTTATTTTGTTAATAAATTTTTAGAAGGAAGAATTAGGATAGATTGTATAATGTATAATATTTTAGGCAAGATAATCATTTTTATGATAGTTAACCTATCTTCTGCAGTAAATGTTATTATTTTCCAGTTAGAAATTAGATTTTGAATATTACTAAAACATTTGTCATAATTTAATCGTATAATTGTTTTTATATCTTTAGTAAGGATAATTCCCAAATAAGTGATTTGGTCTGAGAAAAGGGGTTTAAGAGTATTATATATAATGTTATTATTATTATTTGAATATATGGGTAATATTTTTGTTTTATCTTCATTGAAAGACAGTCCAGAAATAGCTTGAACAGTTTTCATAGAATTTAATAAAGTAGTTATTAAAGAGTCATTACCTTTTGTAGTTATAAGGACATCATCAGCAAATAGTTGTATTTTTGATGTTGTATCCTCATCTATGTTTAGCCCTTCAATATTTTTGTCATTTCTTATAGCATTTGCTCAAGGTTCCATTATTAAAGTGAACAAAAGTGGAGAAAGGGGACAACCTTGTTTTGTACCTTTTATAATGGGTATTTTGTTTGAAGTATATGTACCTATCTTTATATAAGCTAATGCTCCTTTATATAGATTCTTAAGTGAGTTTATGAAATTATTTGAAAAATTCATACATTCTAGGAATGTAAACAGATAATCCCAATCAACTGAGTCAAAAGCTGCATTAATGTCCAGTTTAAGAGTTAAACGTTTTTTTTTTTCTGTGAGAGAAATCTATAAGTGCTAATATTCTTTTAATGTTATCAAATGTGCTTCTGTTAGTTACAAAACTGGTTTGGTCATCATCAATTAGAAAGGGCAACATTTTTTAAATTCTTTCAGTGTAAATGTTCATGAACATCTTATAATCAACATTTAATAAGGATATGGATCTGTATGGTGAGCAATATTTGGGGTCTTTGTTGGATTTTAAGATTGGTGAGATGAACATATATTTCCATGAGGAATCATAAATTCTGTCTGGGCAGTATTAAATACCTTATGAAGTATTGTAATAGTTGTTTTAAGCATTATTTTATATATTTCAGCTATGCTGCCATAGTTTCCTGGTGCCTTGTTAGGTTTGAGTTTATTAACTTCAATTATTATATCATTGCATGTGATTTGCTTATCTATATTTTCTATCTGTACTTTGTTAAGTCTATTTTTGAGACTTGTATTGATGAAATGTTTTATGTTGTCTTTAGATTCTATGGAATGCAAATATTGATTGATTGTATGAAAGTGACTTCTAAATTCTTCTATTATATCTTGTATATTATATACTTCTTTCTTTTTCTTGAATGAATATATTTCTTTGATATGATTCTGTTTGTTTAACCTTTTAGTTTTATTCTTAAGATTAGTTAAGTGCTTCAGGTTTAAAGAGTATGCTAGAAATTTATATTTTTCTAATGTAATCATACTTTTATGGTGCAGTATTTTTCTATATTCTTCATTAAGTGTATTTATTTCATCTTTAATATTACAGGATGTAAGTTTATCTTTGTTTTTTAAGATATAGCAAGTCAAGATTGTTTTGAATAGTGTTTAGATCTTTGTCCCAGTTTTTTCTTTTATTGTGGTACCATTTGTTAATTTGTCCATAAAGATAGGCTTTCAAAGCATCCCATATATATATATATATATATATATATATATATATATATATATATATATATATATATATATATATATGTCATGAGTATCAGATTCTATATTTTTGTTTGTAAAAATTTGTATTTCTTCTTTTATAAATGTTTGAAATTCTTTTAATTTTGTAAGGTAGGCTGGTATTTTTTTATGTGTACATTGGGAAAATTATTTATTTTAAACTCAAATAAAATTGCATTATGGTCTAATAATTGGGCATGAAGTAATTTTGTTGTATGTAAGGTCATGTAATATTTGAGTGGAAAATAATATTCTGTCTATTCTAGAATATGACATGTGTCTGTTAGAATAAAATGTGTATTGTAGTGTGCTGGACTCTGCAAAGTCGTATATGTCCTTTAGTTGATAAATATTTATAAAGGGTCTATATTAGAACACCGAACATTCAAAATGTCGAGTGTTCTAATATCGAACCCTAGCAATCAAAAAAAAAAAAACATCGAACATTCGCAATAGAGAATTTTTTCCTAGGGAAAAAATTCACTGTTCCAAAACACATACACACAACACAAGCACACCAAACAAACAGCAATCCACACACATAGACCTAAACTCTTACACCTAACCCTACACAAAACTATACATACACCACTAACTATCCACTTACCTTAACCCAAACCCTAACCCTAAGGTTCATCACTATCACACAGTCACCTCACCCACGCCCTAAACCTAACTCACCTAATCTGCCCTAACCCACACGTCCACACATTCGCACACTTACCTGACCTGCGCCCTAACCCTAACTCACCTAACCCACCCTAACCCACACTTCCACACAATCGCACCCTTACCTGTACCCGACCCGTAACTTTCCACCAGAGTGCTAAAAATACCGAAGCAACAGAAACGGACAACTGAATTCTTTCCCTAGGAAAGAATTTGGTTTCCTGTTACTTCGATATTTTCAGCGTTCGCTGAAAATGGGTTGATATTAGAACACTCGACATTTCAAATGTTTGGTGTTCTAATATCGACCCTTATAAAATTTATTAGCTGTTTAGCTTGTGGAGTAATATTTCTCTTTCCCAAGTTTGTTGAGTCTTTGAATTCAGAATACAATTAAAATCTCCTGCCATGACTATATTTCCTGTAGAATAAGAAACTATTTGATTTAAATGTCATCTAATAGTGTTGGTACCTATAGCTGGTAGCGAATAATTATTTATTAATGTATTTTTTTTTTGTTTATTTCAGTTATGGCTAAACATAACAAACCTTTGCTATCTTTATAGGTGTTAATTATTCTTGGTACAGGAAGTGATTTAGTCAAAGAATAGCAACACCTCTCTTCTTTTTTCATATTCAGAGCTTGCAATAACTATATATTTATTTGTGTTTAAGTATTTGATACTATCTTTTAGTAAATGTTTTTTTTTTTGTAGGAAAATGATATTGGGCTTATGTAGGGCTAGATATCTGAACATACTGCCTCTTTTTATGGAGTTATTAAGACCATTGATATTAATGGAGATACCTTTTAATGTGGTCATATCAAACAAGTTTTTTAAAAAAGATAAGTTTTGTAGCAAATCAATATCATATAAATAATTTGTGTATCTCTCTCTTTTATGTTGTTTGTTCAAATTAAATATAATAAACGTTAACTCATCAATGTGGGTAGTAATTATTTCATAAGCAATATCATTTAGAATGTTATATATATGAATTATGAAGGATGTCAAAAGAAATGTATTAGCAATCTTTGTTACATGTTGTAAAAAAAAAACAAAAATAGCTCCCCGCCTGGAGTTAGAAACTCCTTGTCTCAATGACATCAACCACTGAGATTAAACCTTCAGATAGTAACAACAGAATATAGCTACCACTTATTACATATATTATATAACATCAATTGAAAATTATACTGGTGAATTATATATATGATTTTAAAGACAGAATCAGTATTTTATATTAATGTTTGTTTATAAATATAATTAAGATAAATTAAAAGAACTTGAATACATTTATAAATACAAAAGATATTTATCTAATTAAGATAATGAGTAGTCTATAGTTTGTTATTAGATGTCAGTATAACCAATCTTCTTGTATTATCAAAAATGACTTATAGGTAAGCTTCTCCAAACCAAATATCAGTCAAACTTATATAACAGAAGTTAATGTTTTCAGAACAGAAATATTGAACACTTTGTTAAATCATAAAAATTATTTAGTAATGTTCCAAACCTGTAATATATGTTTCAAGTAAGTATGTACAAAAACACTTATAATTTTGTATTGACTAGACAAATAAAGTTCTGATATTTTAATCTCATGTGATATGATAAAAACTGGTAATGACTGTAAAGGGTATTTAAATATACTATACATATACAATAAGACTGTAAGGGGAGACATTCATTTATTAAATACTATTATTCTAGTCTAGTTCTGTCATATATATATATATATATATTTTTTTTTCTTGTCAGAATGCTGTGCTTGATTCCTACTAAATTACAAGTTAACTTTTTCTATAATATAGTTCATGTCATATGTCCCCTTGTTTATATCTCCTAGTACAACACAATAGCCATTAATATGTATTTTGCCATACTGAAGTGAATATATTGTAGTTAATCTACTACATCAAAGATGAGTATACAACAAGCTGAATCAGTGTTACTACAAATATAAACATCTGTAGTTCAGTTAAGGTGATATCTTATCCATTATAATATATCTATTCCTTTTGATATATTGTCATAGTATACAAAATCTTGTTACTTTTGTATTGTAGTATATATGTGAGGTTGACCAAAGAATATCTAGCAAAATAACGATATAAATCCTGTGTAGTTATTTCAGTTGTGCCATAAATAAAATGATGAGACTGCATTTACCCCCGATGTGTCATTATTACCATTATATGTAAACAACATCAATATCTTTTTCATTTAGTGTGCAGGGTAACACAGTTTCAGTAACAAAAGGAATAATGCATCATTTGAAAATTATTTTGATCAGTCTTATTAACTGATGTACATAAACTACTAACGTATATATTCCCCTATAAAATAGTACAGTTTTGTAAAACAAAGTATCCATCAGAATACTGTCAATAAACCTAAATGCTCACAAAATATGGTCTTAGTAGATGTCTGTAAATTGCACTTTCTACAGCAGTATATATGTTTAAAGTTGTTCGTACCTTGTATTTATATGTATTTATTACTTTAAAGCAGTAAACCTCTTGATAAGTTTCAAACTTCACTTCTTCCTTCAGACTAGTTGCTACATATTTGTTGTCACATTTATTATGTTTAAATTATTATATTACATACAATCTGGTGGTATGAATTCAGTTAGATTTAAATACTGCTTACCTATGTTCATAGTCTGTGCCATGTATTTCTTTTCTGGACTTTAATTTGTTGTCCAATATGCAACTATTACATTGTAAAACTCATTTTTAGAGTCCATATAAGCTGAAACAATAGTGATGCTTTTTTCCGATTAGAAAAACAAAGCCATGTTTCCTGGAGCAGTTTGTCCAGTTGCTATGACATCATCGGTAAACTTCGTAAAGCTGTTAATGCGAAGTAAAGGCTTTTCTTGCTTTCTTACCATGAAGTGGGTGAAATCAAAAGCATAGGCTCGCGGGCGATCTTCACATGCTCTCGCTGATCTGAAATTGTCTCTCTTGGCCAAAAGTTGTAGGAAATGCAGGAAAAAATGTTCAGAAGTTTTTTCTTTGCTTTTTATGTTTAGCTATTGAAGCCTGTAATGATCGCTAGCTTGAAAACATCCCAACAGTCTGCGATCAGTCATAGCAGAGAAAATGATGTGCATGTCTTCACTAACAACATTCCCAAACACATATAAGAGAAAGAAATCAGCAACATTGAAGGAAAAAAACAACATCCTCAGGTGTATACATACTGACCACCCCATCATTATTACTATTGTCATTAAAATTTGTGAAACATACAACACAGCATTTCTACAGTATACATATACATCTATTAAGAATGAAAGCCTTTCTGAGTAACTTGCATTTTACTGTCTTAATCAAATGACCTTAAAATGAAACAAAGTATTGAACTGCACTGAAACATAGAAAGGCAACATAAGTCCATAACCACTCAGGGAAAAATATAACATATCCCTGGGTATTATATTGTTTAGATATGTTATTGATTAATTTGTATGTAATTAACCTCTTGTTAATAAGAAGACTAAGAATGCATCTGTTTCACTTTTATTTGTTGTAGGAAACATAAAAGGATATAAGCAGTTTAATACTGTATAAGAAAGGAAACATTATATGTTAACTTTTTCTTTTGTCTTTTATTTTTCGCTCCTCGTTTTTATTGAATGGTTTATATTTTCTTTCTTTCCTCAACCATTACTTAAAGTTTTCTACCCCTTTCATGAATATTAACAACTGCATTAATATGTTATAAGCCAATATGAGAATCAGTATTAATATAGGATAGTAAATGCATATTATATTTACAAATATACCCTTTTTTATTTCATATATGATAAAATTCTATTTGAATAATAGGTGTTGTGAATTTAATAGAATTATTAATAAGTGTGTATAAGTGATTAACTTGTATTAATAATCTTTCATATTTGAACGACTGTAAGTAACTTTTATAAAGTTTTTTTTTCTGTAGAAATGAGAAGCTCTTACCTTGCAAGTTGAGCACAACAATATATATCGCATCCAATAACACCATCGATCAAATGGAAACGAAAGAGAAAGAAAATAGTGTGATTTATTTATTTGTTCTTTAGTCTCTTTTGCTTTTCAGCTGATTTCCATGTAGAGTTTATAGCAATTTTTTTAAGCGAAGGGTTTGCCCACTCCATTTCTTCTATTTTCTCTCGAACTTTATGGTTTTTAACATAAGACAAAGCTGAATCCAGATCTTAAAATACCTTGGGTCCCTCTGGAAGGAAAATCTTCAGCTTCGCTGGAAACAAAAGGTGTGTTTTGATTTGTATGTTTTTTCAGTTCTTTAATCAATGGCAAAAAAATGTTCCTCTTATTTATGACTAGTGAAGAGAAGTCATTGTCAAAACGAATAATCATCATCATCTTCTTTTGGCTGTTCCCGTTAGGGGTTTTCACAGTGAATCATCTGCTTCCATTTCTTCCTGTCCTCTGCATATTGTTCTTTCACATCAACCGCCTGCATGTCCTCTCTCCCCACATCCATAAACCTTATCTTAGGCCTTCCTCTTTTCCTCTTACCTGGTAGCTCCATCCTTAGCATCCTTTTCACAATATACCCAGCATCCCTCCTCAGCACATGTCCAAACCAATGCAATCTCACCTCTCTTGCTTTGTCTCCAAACTGTCCAACCTGAGCTGACCCTCTAATATACTGATTCCTAATCCTGTCCATCCTAGTCACACCCATTGCAAATCTTAACATCTTTAACTCTGCCACATCCAGCTCTGATGCCTGCCTTTTTGTCAATGCCACCGTCTCCAACCCATATAACATAGCTGGTCTCACTACCCTCTTGTAAACTTTCCCTTTTACTCTTACTGGTACCCATCTGTCACAAATCACTCCTGACACTCTTCTCCACCCTTTCCACCCTGCCTGTACTCTCTTCTTCACCTCTCTTCCACAATCACCATTACTCTGAACTGTTGATCCCAAGTACTTAAACTCATCCAACTTTACCAACTCTACTCCCTGCATCTCCACCATTCCTCTACCCTCCCTCTCATTTACACACATATATTCTGTTTTAGCCCTGCTGACCTTCATTCCTCTCCTCTCTAAAGCATATCTCCACCTCTCCAGGGTCTCCTCAACCTGGTCCCTACTCTCACTACATATCACAATGTCATCTGCAAACATCATAGTCCACGGGAACTCCTGTCTGATCTCATCTGTCAACCTGTCCATCACCACTGCAAATAAGAAAGGGCTCAGAGCTGATCCTTGATGTAATCCCACCTCCACCTTAAACGTATCTGTCATTCCCACCGCAATCCTCACCAATGTCACACTACCCTCGTACATATCCTGTGCCACTCTTACATACTTCTCTGCCCCTCCTGACTTCCTCATACAATACCACAACTCCTCTCTAGGCACCCTGTCATATGCTTTCTCTAAGTCCACAAAGACACAATGCAACTCCTTATGACCTTCTCTGTATTTCTCCAAAAACACTCTCAGAGCAAACATTGCATCTGTAGTGCTCTTTCCTGGCATGAAACCATACTGCTGATCACTAATCATCACCTCCCTGCTTAACCTAGCTTCCACTACTCTTTCTCAAAACTTCAAGCTGTGACTGATCAATTTTATCCCTCTGTAGTTACTGCAGCTCTACACATCACCCTTATTCTTAAAGATAAGTACCAAAACACGTTTTTTCCACTCCTCAGGCATCCTATGACTATCCAAAATTTCATTAAACAGTCTGGTTAAAAATTCCACTGACATTTCTCATAAGCACCTTCATGCTTCCACTGGTATGTCATCTGGGCCAACAGCCTTTCCATTCTTCATCCTCTTCATAGCTGTCCTTACTTCCTCCTTGCTAATCTGTTTCACTTCCTGATTCACTATCCCCACATCATCCATCCTTCTCTCTCTCTCATTCTCTTCATTCATCAGCCCTTCAAAGTACACTTTCCATCTACTCAACACACTCTCCTCACTTGAGTCTTTAAATTTCAGAGGAGGTTTAGACCAAGCAGTTTTTAGAACCAGCTCTTTATCTGAGGAAGAGAGAAATTTAACAATAACTGACCTAGGCTGCTTTCTGGTGGTAGTATTTACAGCAGTTAATGACCTGTTTGCCCTTTCAATGCCAAAAGACAGAGCATCTGGTAGATCCAAAATAGTAGGTATCCAGGTGTTGAGAAAAGATGTCATATTATTTCCTTCTACATTTTCTGGCAAACCAAAGATCCTAAGATTATTTCTGTGAGATCTGTTCTCAAGGTCATCAAGTTTGCTCTGTAGCAAGGTGCTTTGTTTTGGTAGAAATTCAGTGTTGTGTTCATTTTCCATTATTCTTCCATCCATGTCATTCAAGGATTCCTCAATGCTGGTTATTTGAATTTTTTGTTGCTTCAGATCTTCGTGTAGTAATTCCATTTGTTTAGTGGCTTTCTCTTTAAAATTGTCTATTTTACATTCTATTTTATCAATCTTCGAAGTTAAATCCTGTATGCTAGATATTAGAGTTTGTAGTTCTCTTCTGAGACTTGCATCTTGGCTGGCTGTCTTGTTTAAGGTCATGATGAAATCTAGTCAGATGGGAAGATATTTTCAACCCAGAATTTTGACTGGAAAATATGCCTTTAAAATATTTTTTTGTAGATATTTTTGTAGATGAAGTTGAAAACTATAGAAGTATGTAGAAAAAAGATTGAAATTCCCAGTTTGAAAACAATAATCCAGTATTATAAGAAGTTAAGTGGAGCTAGTAAACCCTGCTTCTACTCAGAACCCATGTAGCCACACCCCCTCAGATGACATTATTGAACTAAATGGTTTGAAGATAGACAATCAAGATATTTATTTGATATACAAAATCTATTTTTCCAAGTAAGAGCAAAACATTCTTTCTGGGTAAAAGCTGTGCCTTTCGTACCTGGATCAGAAAAGCAGCTAGCTACATCATTCATAAGAAGTTCTGAACAGAGTAGTGAACATTTGCAAGGAAAAATTGAAAACTGCCAAAGGTATTGGGGTAATATAAGTTCAATAATGTTAACTGCTTTCAGCAACCTCAATGCAGAACTTTAGCATAGCACTTTTTATGAGGCTCCAAGTGCTTCATTCTGTTACTTACTTTTTATGAAGTTGCTTAATGGCTCCAGCTACAACAATTTTCAGGCTTGGTTTGGCAAGTGATTTCCTTAAACAAAAGTGAAAGCTATAAGTAGAAAAAACTGGCCTAGATTTAAAAGCATGATAGATATTGCATTCATGATTTGACACAGCTAAATATTTGTCACAAGTGTCATATTAGTAAGTTTGAAATTCCAGGTTAGAGCTTTAAATTGATCATAAATAATGCCTGCTAACAAATGGCTTTATTAAAATATTTTTATCATAGATTTCAACATATTAAATTCATCACAACTATATTAACTAACTGAAGTAGTGTAAAGTAGGGAAAAAATCTTCCATTAAGATCATTTTCAAAACTGACTGCAAAACTACTTTTGATCATTATTATGGAGAGATAATACTATAATTTGAGGTGTGGCCACATACATGTCAACTTAAAAGTCTTGATTGATAACATTAAAAGCCGTCAAGCATATAAACTCCCTTTTGTCAGACTAAATATAGGTGCACATGTTTTCAATGAATCTTTTCGCCATCTGTGCCTACAAAACATGAAGTTCTTTCAACTGACTATTTTGGTAAATGTTGCCAGTATGTTTCTAACTATTCACCAATACTTCATCCTCCTCTGAGAGAAAGGTAGGAGCCATTGTCCTGGTAAGTATGTAGGGTGGAAGCTCTTCTCCCCTGACCTCTCCATGTCTGTGGCTGTCTAATGAGTTACCAAGCCACTCCCATGACTTGTACACAGTGCTACGGATTAGGCAACTATTGGCTACTGCTCATGTGCAGCTTGGTGAGCATGACTGTCTGTTCTAGTGCTGCAGACTGAGTCAATTGTCTTGGATGGATGTCAGCCATGCAGAGGTTAGACTGTCAATTACTCCATCAGCATGGTATAGCCTGTGTTTGTCACTCACTCCCAATCTTCCTAGATGGCTACATTAACTGCAAGACTGCAACAGTCAGAGTTTTACTTCTCCTCCTTTTGAAATATCATTGTACAGTGTCTGATCTTATTGGTTAATGTCCCATCCATAATCTGTTGAAAATGTTGATTCTAAATATTAAGAACTAGCCGTGCTGTGGTGTAAGCACAAAATACCTACAATCTCCTGTAAAGATGGTGCACAGAAAGCAGAAGATCTAGCAGTCATCTCAAGCTGGTATTACTAAAGTCTGATGTAACATCTTAGTCTCCACAAAAAACAAAACAAAACAAAAGGAATAGAAACACCACCAAAAAAAGAAGAAATAGGCACATTTTGGAGAAATATCTATGAAGACCCATGGAGCATAACCAAGATGCTAAATGGACAGAAGTAGTAAAAGAAACAGTAAGAAATTCAAATGTACAGGATATGAAATGGGATGAAGTTATGGCTAGATAAATTGAAACAAAATTAAGAAAAGTTCCTAAATGGAAAACCCCAGGCCCATATGCAGTACCTAACTTCTAGCTAAAAGTATTAACATTGTTACATGAAGATTTAGCCCTGAGTAAGAACTCCTTATATGTGTACCCCAAACACACATCAACCTGATTAACAACAGGAAAAATGATACTCCTCCTTAACAGCTTAACTTGCAAACTATCCTTAAAACTATAGACCAATAACTTTCCTTCCGATGATATAAAAGCTATTCACTGGAATTGATGCTGACAGAGTTTATAGTCATTTAGAAGAAACTTAATAATGTCAATAGAAGAAAAGGTAACAAAAGAAAGTCATATGGAACAAAGGAGCATCTGTTAAATAAAGTCATAATGGAGAATTGTAAAAGGGGAAGAATGTAAGTATGGCATGAATAGAGTACAAAAATAATTCAACAGTATCCCACATTCATGGATAATGGAGTGCTTACAAATGTATATATTCCCCTATAAAATAGTACAGTTTTGTAAAACAAAGTATCCATCAGAATACTGTCAATAAACCTAAATGCTCACAAAATATGGTCTTAGTAGATGTCTGTAAATTGCACTTTCTACAGCAGTATATATGTTTAAAGTTGTTCGTACCTTGTATTTATATGTATTTATTACTTTAAAGCAGTAAACCTCTTGATAAGTTTCAAACTTCACTTCTTCCTTCAGACTAGTTGCTACATATTTGTTGTCACATTTATTATGTTTAAATTATTATATTACATACAATCTGGTGGTATGAATTCAGTTAGATTTAAATACTGCTTACCTATGTTCATAGTCTGTGCCATGTATTTCTTTTCTGGACTTTAATTTGTTGTCCAATATGTAACTATTACATTGTAAAACTCATTTTTAGAGTCCATATAAGCTGAAACAATAGTGATGCTTTTTTCTGATTAGAAAAACAAAGCCATGTTTCCTGGAGCAGTTTGTCCAGTTGCTATGACATCATCGGTAAACTTCGTAAAGCTGTTAATGCGAAGTAAAGGCTTTTCTTGCTTTCTTACCATGAAGTGGGTGAAATCAAAAAGCATAGGCTCGCGGGCGATCTTCACATGCTCTCGCTGATCTGAAATTGTCTCTCTTGGCCAAAAGTTGTAGGAAATGCAGGAAAAAATGTTCAGAAGTTTTTTCTTTGCTTTTTATGTTTAGCTATTGAAGCCTGTAATGATCGCTAGCTTGAAAACATCCCAACAGTCTGCGATCAGTCAAAGCAGAGAAAATGATGTGCATGTCTTCACTAACAACATTCCCAAACACATATAAGAGTAAGAAATCAGCAACATTGAAGGAAAAAAACAACATCCTCAGGTGTATACATACTGACATCATTATTACTATTGTCATTAAAATTTGTGAAACATACAACACAGCATTTCTACAGTATACATATACATCTATTAAGAATGAAAGCCTTTCTGAGTAACTTGCATTTTACTGTCTTAATCAAATGACCTTAAAATGAAACAAAGTATTGAACTGCACTGAAACATAGAAAGGCAACATAAGTCCATAACCACTCAGGGAAAAATATAACATATCCCTGGGTATTATATTGTTTAGATATGTTATTGATTAATTTGTATGTAATTAACCTCTTGTTAATAAGAAGACTAAGAATGCATCTGTTTCACTTTTATTTGTTGTAGGAAACATAAAAGGATATAAGCAGTTTAATACTGTATAAGAAAGGAAACATTATATGTTAACTTTTTCTTTTGTCTTTTATTTTTCTCTCCTCGTTTTTATTGAATGGTTTATATTTTCTTTCTTTCCTCAACCATTACTTAAAGTTTTCTACCCCTTTCATGAATATTAACAACTGCATTAATATGTTATAAGCCAATATGAGAATCAGTATTAATATAGGATAGTAAATGCATATTATATTTACAAATATACCCTTTTTTATTTCATATATGATAAAATTCTATTTGAATAATAGGTGTTGTGAATTTAATAGAATTATTAATAAGTGTGTATAAGTGATTAACTTGTATTAATAATCTTTCATATTTGAACGACTGTAAGTAACTTTTATAAAGTTTTTTTTTCTGTAGAAATGAGAAGCTCTTACCTTGCAAGTTGATCACAACAATATATATCGTATCCAATAACACCATTGATCAAATGGAAACGAAAGAGAAAGAAAATAGTGTGATTTATTTATTTGTTCTTTAGTCTCTTTTGCTTTTCAGCTGATTTCCATGTAGAGTTTATAGCAATTTTTTTAAGCGAAGAGTTTGCCCACTCCATTTCTTCTATTTTCTCTCAAACTTTATGGTTTTTAACATAAGACAAAGCTGAATCCAGATCTTCAAATACCTTGGGTCCCTCTGGAAGGAAAATCTTCAGCTTCGCTGGAAACAAAAGGTGTGTTTTGATTTGTATGTTTTTTCAGTTCTTTAATCAATGGCAAAAAAACGTTCCTCTTATTTATGACTAGTGAAGAGAAGTCATTGTCAAAACGAATAATCATCATCATCTTCTTTTGGCTGTTCCCGTTAGGGGTTTTTACAGTGAATCATCTGCTTCCATTTCTTCCTGTCCTCTGCATATTGTTCTTTCACATCAACTGCCTGCATGTCCTCTCTCACCACATCCATAAACCTTATCTTAGGCCTTCCTCTTTTCCTCTTACCTGGCAGCTCCATCCTTAACATCCTTTTCACAATATACCCAGCATCCCTCCTCAGCACATGTCCAAACCAACGCAATATCACCTCTCTGGCTTTGTCTCCAAACTGTCCAACCTGAGCTGACCCTCTAATATACTGATTCCTAATCCTGTCCATCCTAGTCACACCCAGTGCAAATCTTAACATCTTTAACTCTGCCACATCCAGCTCTGACTCCTGCCTTTTTGTCAATGTCACCGTCTCCAACCCATATAACATAGCTGGTCTCACTACCCTCTTGTAAACCTTCCCTTTTACTCTTACTGGTACCCATCTGTCACAAATCACTCCTGACACTCTTCTCCACCCTTTCCACCCTGCCCGTACTCTCTTCTTCACCTCTCTTCCACAATCACCATTACTCTGAACTGTTGATCCCAAGTACTTAAACTCATCCAACTTTACCAACTCTACTCCCTGCATCTCCACCATTCCTCTACCCTCCCTCTCATTTACACACATATATTCTGTTTTAGCCCTGCTGACCTTCATTCCTCTCCTCTCTAAAGCATATCTCCACCTCTCCAGGGTCTCCTCAACCTGGTCCCTACTCTCACTACATATCACAATGTCATCTGCAAACATCATAGTCCACGGGAACTCCTGTCTGATCTCATCTGTCAACCTGTCCATCACCACTGCAAATAAGAAAGGGCTCAGAGCTGATCCTTGATGTAATCCCACCTCCACCTTAAACGTATCTGTCATTCCCACCGCAATCCTCACCAATGTCACACTACCCTCGTACATATCCTGTGCCACTCTTACATACTTCTCTGCCCCTCCTGACTTCCTCATACAATATCACAACTCCTCTCTAGGCACCCTGTCATATGCTTTCTCTAAGTCCACAAAGACACAATGCAACTCCTTATGCCCTTCTCTGTATTTCTCCAAAAACACTCTCAGAGCAAACATTGCATCTGTAGTGCTCTTTCCTGGCATGAAACCATACTGCTGATCACTAATCATCACCTCCCTGCTTAACCTAGCTTCCACTACTCTTTCTCAAAACTTCAAGCTGTGACTGATCAATTTTATCCCTCTGTAGTTACTGCAGCTCTGCACATCACCCTTATTCTTAAAGATAAGTACCAAAACACTTTTTCCTCCACTCCTCAGGCATCCTATGACTATCCAAAATTTCATTAAACAGTCTGGTTAAAAATTCCACTGCCATTTCTCCTAAGCACCTTCATGCTTCCACTGGTATGTCATCTGGGCCAACAGCCTTTCCATTCTTCATCCTCTTCATAGCTGTCCTTACTTCCTCCTTGCTAATCTGTTTCACTTCCTGATTCACTATCCCCACATCATCCAACCTTCTCTCTCTCTCATTCTCTTCATTCATCAGCCCTTCAAAGTACACTTTCCATCTACTCAACACACTCTCCTCACTTGAGTCTTTAAATTTCAGAGGAGGTTTAGACCAAGCAGTTTTAGAACCAGCTCTTTATCTGAGGAAGAGAGAAATTTAACAATAACTGACCTAGGCTGCTTTCTGGTGGTAGTATTTACAGCAGTTAATGACCTGTGTGCCCTTTCAATGCCAAAGACAGAGCATCTGGTAGATCCAAAATAGTAGGTATCCAGGTGTTGAGAAAAGATGTCATATTATTTCCTTCTACATTTTCTGGCAAACCAAAGATCCTAAGATTATTTCTGTGAGATCTGTTCTCAAGGTCATCAAGTTTGCTCTGTAGCAAGGTGCTTTGTTTTGGTAGAAATTCAGTGTTGTGTTCATTTTCCATTATTCTTCCATCCATGTCATTCAAGGATTCCTCAATGCTGATTATTTGAATTTTTTGTTGCTTCAGATCTTCGTGTAGTAATTCCATTTGTTTAGTGGCTTTCTCTTTAAAATTGTCTATTTTACATTCTATTTTATCAATCTTCGAAGTTAAATCCTGTATGCTAGATATTAGAGTTTGTAGTTCTCTTCTGAGACTAGCATCTTGGCTGGCTGTCTTGTTTAAGGTCATGATGAAATCTAGTCAGATGGGAAGATATTTTCAACCCAGAATTTTGACTGGAAAATATGCCTTTAAAATATTTTTTTGTAGATATTTTTGTAGATGAAGTTGAAAACTATAGAAGTATGTAGAAAAAAGATTGAAATTCCCAGTTTGAAAACAATAATCCAGTATTATAAGAAGTTAAGTGGAGCTAGTAAACCCTGCTTCTACTCAGAACCCATATAGCCACACCCCCTCACATGACATTATTGAACTAAATGGTTTGAAGATAGACAATCAAGATATTTATTTGATATACAAAATCTATTTTTCCAAGTAGGAGCAAAACATTCTTTCTGGGTAAAAGCTGTGCCTTTCGTACCTGGATCAGAAAAGCAGCTAGCTACATCATTCATAAGAAGTTCTGAACAGAGTAGTGAACATTTGCAAGGAAAAATTGAAAACTGCCAAAGGTATTGGGGTAATATAAGTTCAATAATGTTAACTGCTTTCAGCAACCTCAATGCAGAACTTTAGCATAGCACTTTTTATGAGGCTCCAAGTGCTTCATTCTGTTACTTACTTTTTATGAAGTTGCTTAATGGCTCCAGCTACAACAATTTTCAGGCTTGATTTGGCAAGTGATTTCCTTAAACAAAAGTGAAAGCTATAAGTAGAAAAAACTGGCCTAGATTTAAAAGTATGATACATATTGCATTCATGATTTGACACAGCTAAATATTTGTTACAAGTGTCATATTAGTAAGTTTGAAATTCCAGGTTAGAGCTTTAAATTGATCATAAATAATGCCTGCTAACAAATGGCTTTATTAAAATATTTTTATCATAGATTTCAACATATTAAATTCATCACAACTATATTAACTAACTGAAGTAGTGTAAAGTAGGGAAAAAATCTTCCATTAAGATAATTTTCAAAACTGACTGCAAAACTACTTTTGATCATTATTATGGAGAGATAATACTATAATTTGAGGTGTGGCCACATACATGTCAACTTAAAAGTCTTGATTGATAACATTAAAAGCCGTCAAGCATATAAACTCCCTTTTGTCAGACTAAATATAGGTGCACATGTTTTCAATGAATCTTTTCGCCATCTGTGCCTACAAAACATGAAGTTCTTTCAACTGACTATTTTGGTAAATGTTGCCAGTATGTTTCTAACTATTCACCAATACTTCATCCTCCTCTGAGAGAAAGGTAGGAGCCATTGTCCTGGTAAGTATGTAGGGTGGAAGCTCTTCTCCCCTGACCTCTCCATGTCTGTGGCTGTCTAATGAGTTACCAAGCCACTCCCATGACTTGTACACAGTGCTACGGATTAGGCAACTATTGGCTACTGCTCATGTGCAGCTTGGTGAGCATGACTGTCTGTTCTAGTGCTGCAGACTGAGTCAATTGTCTTGGATGGATGTCAGCCATGCAGAGGTTAGACTGTCAATTACTCCATCAGCATGGTATAGCCTGTGTTTGTCACTCACTCCCAATCTTCCTAGATGGCTACATTAACTGCAAGACTGCAACAGTCAGAGTTTTACTTCTCCTCCTTTTGAAATATCATTGTACAGTGTCTGATCTTATTGGTTAATGTCCCATCCATAATCTGTTGAAAATGTTGATTCTAAATATTAAGAACTAGCCGTGCTGTGGTGTAAGCACAAAATACCTACAATCTCCTGTAAAGATGGTGCACAGAAAGCAGAAGATCTAGCAGTCATCTCAAGCTGGTATTACTAAAGTCTGATGTAACATCTTAGTCTCCACAAAAAACGAAACAAAACAAAAGGAATAGAAACACCACCAAAAAAAGAAGAAATAGGCACATTTTGGAGAAATATCTATGAAGACCCATGGAGCATAACCAAGATGCTAAATGGACAGAAGTAGTAAAAGAAACAGTAAGAAATTCAAATGTACAGGATATGAAATGGGATGAAGTTATGGCTAGATAAATTGAAACAAAATTAAGAAAAGTTCCTAAATGGAAAACCCCAGGCCCATATGCAGTACCTAACTTCTAGCTAAAAGTATTAACATTGTTACATGAAGATTTAGCCCTGAGTAAGAACTCCTTATATGTGTACCCCAAACACACATCAACCTGATTAACAACAGGAAAAATGATACTCCTCCTTAACAGCGAACTTGCAAACTATCCTTAAAACTATAGACCAATAACTTTCCTTCCGATGATATAAAAGCTATTCACTGGAATTGATGCTGACAGAGTTTATAGTCATTTAGAAGAAACTTAATCATGTCAATAGAAGAAAAGGTAACAAAAGAAAGTCGTATGGAACAAAGGAGCATCTGTTAAATAAAGTCATAACGGAGAATTGTAAAAAGGGGAAGAATTTAAGTATGGCATGAATAGAGTACAAAAATAATTCAACAGTATCCCACATTCATGGATAAAGGAGTGCTTACAAATGTATAAGATATACCCTACATTGATTGATTACATTACAGTAACTATGAAACAACAGCAAACCACTTTGTAGTTAAGCCATGATAAAGGACAAATTATTATCCCAGGGATAAAAATTCAAAGAGGAATATTCCAGGTGACTTTTTGTCACCACTGCACTTTTGTCTTGCCCTTAACCCATAAAGTTGTCAACATAACAGATTATGTCATGGTTACAATATAGCTCCATGACAACAACAAAATGTAAAGACTACTCATATTCTTTTTGTGGATAATTTAAAACTGTATAGTTCATCGATGAGGAGCTGAAAGCACAACTGGAAGGGGTCAAAACGTTCTCAGATTCATTCAAAAGAATGTCATTTGGTCTTGATAAATGTGCAAAAGCAACATTTAAAGCAGGAAAGCTGCAGCACCAAGAAAAATATTAAATGATACATAAAAATCAGTGTATACCAAGATTATATATACCCCTATACCTCTCAACTGTACAGATTTTCGCAGAATGTCCAGATTTTTGCCTCATATTTTTGGTGTGTTTCTCCTAAAATCTGTACTTTTCTGGCAAATAGCTGAGGATTGAAGTCATTAAATAATGACAAACATTTGAGTTTAAGAGTCCAAATCCTTCAGAAAATTCATATGAATGCAAAACCTACTATTCTATCAACTTTCTAAGTTTGTAAGAGCAATATTTAAAATCTGTCTCTATTTGTCCCCCCATCATTTTAGGCTTTGTCCAGATGTTTTGCTCTAAGAGGTTGAGAGGTATGTATACCCCTCCTTCTGAAGGTGGTACGGACCTCCTCTGAATTGATGACATGTGTAGGTCTGCAATCATAGGACTGCATACATGTTGGCTGACCTCATTAGATCCAAACATAGTGAACGTTTTGAAACATGAAGAGAGGAAATCTAAGATGACTTCCCTGCTTAGTTTAGCAGATGCATATCAGTATCAAGAGGGAAAAGAAACCAAACCAGAAGTAGACAAAACTTGCGCAGCAGCTGAATGTGACAAAAAAACTAAAGAAAGAATAAAAGGTAAAGGATCAAATGAGAAGGCAAGAAATGTGAAAAAGGCATAAATATAGTAGCAAGTACAGAAAACTCCTGAAACAATCATTCCTGTGTCAGATCCTGATCGACATGAGGTTAAGGAGAGGTGAATTTAAACCAAATGAGGAAAGGTTAATATTAGTAGCCCAGAATAGTGGACTACATACATGTTGGTTTACAAAGTCCATTGAACTTGTGGGAGAAACAGACAAATGTAGATTCTATAAAACAGAACTGGAAACAGTCACACACTGTCACTGGGTGTGATACACTAATGGTAGAAGGCCTGTATACTGAAAGGCATAATAATGTGGCAAAACCGTTACATTGGGTATTGTGCAAACATTAGAATACTGAAGTAGCTAAGAAGCACTGGAAACATTATCCAGAAAGAATCATAGAGAATAATGAATTTTATATCATATGGGGTTACTCATTACCAACAGTTCAAAAAACAGATGCGAGGAAAAACACATACAGTAGTCCATGAAAAGAAAACAAAAATAGCAGTGATTATTGAAATCGCTACACCCAGTGATTATAGTGTCTTATGTACAGAGAGACATGAAGTCATAAAATGTTAGGATCTGCAGGCAGAAATGAGGGCAATGTCAAAGAAGGATACCCAGACCGTTCCAATAGCAGTAGGAAAAACGGGTCTCATAAAAAAGAACCTACAGTCTTATTTAGATATGTTACTGATACATGTAACTCCTTATGAATGTCAGGAGGAGTCCATATTTGGGCATATTGCAGGGGCTGTGGAAGAGCTCTTTTGGCTAACAAAGACTGAAACAATACTAATTTCATGAACTTCAATTATACTTTGACGTAGGAATGGGGTCCATTCCTGTCATGTTTTTAGAAACCCAAAAGACTTGTAGAAATTAAAAAAAAAGATAGCCTGTGAGTTCTTAAAGGAACATAATGAAGACCAACAGACCAAAGCCATTACCACCACAGAAATGACTTATGCAGTGGCATATACTGTAAACAATATATAAAATCATACATTTGAATCCCTAAACATAGGCAATCCTTTTTGCATAAGACGGTTTATTATTTGTTTAAGTATCTGAATTACATGAACCTTTGTTCATTTTATGTTGGTAAAACAATCTGCATGCCAAAAGCAGGTTCTCTATAGAGCTGTACATTCTTTGTTTGGATGAATAAGAAATGCTTTAGTCATTGTTGGGCTATAAATTCCTACCAACGTGAAATCCTCTAAACAGTTTTTGAGATAGACGGGCAAAGAAATGTTTCTAATTCATAAAACTTTCCAAGGTATTGCAACGTTATTGACAGAAATGTTTTTTTTCTTTTGTTTTTACTAAGTTTGCAGTTTATTCAATGGGATATGAATTTTACATATGCACTTAATCTTTCTGTATTTTTTATTTGTTTTGCTTTAGTTTAATAATCTGCATCTGGACAATATTTTATAGTTTCATATATTTTTCTTTGTGCTATTGCATTCTAAATATATTATTAATGAACTTTAAATGGTGGTGTTATGATTTCATAGTTTCATAGTTTAGTACTAGGCTATCTGCCCTGGGGCATTTATAAGCCTAGCCATAGTGATGTGGCTTTTGCCACCCCATGTAATGGTACAAAAGTGTACAGAATAGATTTAGAATACTATGCCTCTGTCTAGTAGTGACACATTGAAGACCCCCTTACATAATAGAATTAGTTTACTGTGCCTCTGTCTAGTAGTGACACAGAGATGACCCCTGGGGTAAACCTACGATCTCCCATCCACTCTTCAAGATTTCTCTTGAAGAGAGTCAGTGAGGGGCTCTGCCTAACATGAACTGGGATTCTGTTCCAGAGTATGGGAAGCCTCTGAGTTATGAATCTGTCCCTCCAGCATGTCCTATTCATATTTGTGCTGAGGTTTAAATCTTTAGCTCTCGTGGTTCTGATGGATTTGGATTTTTTGAGGTGGAGCATGTCCATCAATTCCTGATTGGACATGGCCTTGTACGTCAGGCACAGATCACCTCTGAGTAGGCGGTATGCTACTGAATACAGCTGAAGTTTCTTTAGTCTGGCAGCATATGACATATGTTGGATACCCTTGATCCTCTTGGTGAGGTACTTTTGGGGTCTCTCTAGCTGTTGCAAGTGCCGGGTGAGGTACATACCAAATGGGGCATTGTACTCAATCATGGGCCTGATAAGGGAGGAGTATAGGGGTACAATGACCTCCTTATATCTGGATGTGAATCCCTTCATGATAAGGTGGGCAAGGTAGAAAGTCTTTCTAACCACTTTGGCAACGTGGGTGTCAAATGAGAGGTCACTATCGACTTGGGTCCCCAGGTCTCTGATTACTTTTTCCATACTCAGTGGGTTACTGTCTATGTGATAATTTGTGGGTACTTTGTTTTTCCCAAAGGGGATGACTATACATTTTTTGGCATTTATTTTAAGTCCATGACTCCGGCACCAGTTGTCCGTTTCACTGAGGCCTTCCTGTAGGATGTATGTGTCAGCTGGTGTATTGACTATGGCACCTAGTTTGCAGTCATCTGCGAACTTTGTCAGCCACAACCCTCCCATGTTTGCTTTCACATCTGAGAAATAAATGCCGAACAAGAGGGGTCCCAGGACAGAGCCCTGTGGGACACCACTTGTGACTGGCTTTGAGTCTGACATGGCTCCAGCGATTTTGACTTTATGGGTTCTATCCTTTAGCCAGTTTGCAACCCATCTTGTGACATATGGATTTACATTTAAGCTGTTGAGCTTGTCTATGATGCCAGAGTGGGGTATTGTGTCAAGCTTTAGCCAAGTCCAGGTAGGCTGTATGGACTGCCTTGCCCTCGTCAATGGCTCTAGTGACTGTTTTGAAAAAGTCAACCAGGTTCAAAAGGCAGGATCTGCCCTTTACAAAGCCGAACTGGGTGGGATCAAGTGTCTGTAAATCCCCAATGTCTCTGTTTATGAGTTCCATAATGATTCTTTCCATAGCTTTGCAGACCAGGCTGGTTAAGCTTATGGGGCGGTAGTTACCAGGGTCTGTAGAGGTGCCTCCTTTGTGGAGTGGGACTACTGTTGCTGCACGCCAGTGTTCAGGTACATATCCTGCAGTAAGGCTAAAGTTAAATTGCATTTTTATGTGTGGGTTTAGCTCCTCTTGGAGTTCACGTAGCACGCAACCCAGGATACCGTCAGGTCCCATTGATGCTGTGTTTTTAGCTTTGCTGAGGGCGGTTCTCACCTGGACATCTGAGATGACAGGGAGGTTACATTCAGCTGGGATAAGTATTTCTTCTTTTGGGGGTGAGGGAGGGGAGAAATTTGCACTGAACCTGTCTGCCAGAATGTTGGCAATATCTGTGGATTCAGTGTATTTTTTGTCATTGTGAACTAACTCTGAACATATCTGAGGGTTTCCGTTTCTAACATAGCAGAAGAAGGCCTTGTGGTTATCTTTAGTGTCCATAGCGATTTTTCTCTCAAAGTTGGCCTTGGATGTTTTTATGAGAGAATGTAGCTTTCTACTAGTGCTGGTCAGAGATGCCTTCTCTTTATGGGATTTTGCTCTGTCATGCAGTAGCTTCCTTTTGTTATACAATTTGTTTATGGCTGGGGTCCACCAGACAGGACGCCTGCCCTTGGTGGAGAGGGTTGGAGATCCATAGCATTTGTGAAGGATTCTGCATTGTGGGATGTGGTTTCCACTGGCCCAGTGGGCTTAAAGGATACCATCTCAGTTTTAAAAAGTGTAAAGTCGGCTTTTGAGAAGTTTTTCACTGTAGTCTTTTGTGTTGGGGGTGGAGGTGGGATATGTATATCCAGGGTGATTAGTTTGTGGTCAGATCTCACTAGTGAGGGGTATACTTCTGGTGTGGAGCACTTTGTCCCCATGTTTGTGATGATCAGGTCTAGTATATTATCTCCCCTTGTGGGAGAGGTGACTAGCTGTTTCACTGATCCATTACTGCCCCATGCTTTAAATTTATGGAGTTCATCATAGTTTCTTTATGTTGAGAGAGGGGATTTCTGGCTGGAGCTACTCATAGTGAAGACTGGAGGCTCTAGTGTACCCTCAGATTATGTGGGTTGTTCCACAGTGAATTCACTGCACAGTGAATATGGCAGCACAACTACGTGTAAGGCATGATAATAAAAAATGTGATCCACTAAGTGATGGTGGTCCACTATAGCTTGATTCTCACCCTGTCTGGTAATCATAGAACCATAGAATAATTGAAAATGCTAGGCAACAGGACCCATTGACTATTTGTGTCTTACCAACGTCCACCCTTAGACCTTACATCCTTTTTCAAAGAGCAACAGGCCATTCATACCAGTGGTGTATTTGTGGATATCCATTTAGTTGTCTCATTCCTTTCTGAAGGAAGAAAGTGTTGCATTACTTAATTTGGAGTGAATGTTTGCTCCATTAAATGGATAAACATTGCATGATAAAACTGTCTCTCCACCATTTTTGTTTACTTGATGAAGCAAGTTTAGATTCCTGGTTCTAGTGTTAGTGGGGCTGGTCATTTTGAGGAGATATGATGTCTTGGGTTACTGGATCCCCAATGGCCCAAAAGACAAGGCACAATCTAATTAAGTTAAGCTAGCCAGGGTCAGAGCACTTACATAACCAAGAACTATGTAAATGGGACTGGAGGAGTTTTTTGAAATTATTTTTGTTTTCTGTGGTCCTAATATCTACAGGGATGGTATTCCATGCTCTTGCAACAAAAATGGAAAACAAGGAGTCCCCAGAGCTATTGGTGCTTTTGCATGTATCAGCCAGTGCTTTATTGGTTGATCTTAATAGGATTTTGTTAGAGTAGATATTAAGTAGACCTTGAAAGCAGGAACTCTTTTGGGATAATATATAATTTGATGGGCTATTGTAAGCTGGTTGTATTTGAGCAGGTTGGGTAATTCTAGCCAGGATAGTTACTTGATTGCTATGCAGTGATGTGCCCTGAAGAAAGCCTAGCTATTTTATTACAGCAGGTGTTTAGTTTGTTAATGTCTGCTTTGTTTAGGTTGATGAGTATGGGGGGAGGCATAGAGGAATGTGGATAGTAGATGGGTTCTTGCGACGGTGGCTTTACTGTCATTGGTGAGGTACTTTTTGCATCTATATAGGGTTCCGAGTTTTTTTATGGGCTTTCTTTATTGTCTGTACAACCTGCATATCAAATTTCATGCTGTGATCTATGATAACCCCTAGAAGTTTGGTGTGTTAGACAGGTATGATAGAGGTGTTATTAGCTGAGAACATTGTGAATGGTGGTATGGGGTCTAAAGCTCTAGTGGGATAGAATATCATTAACTGTGTTTTATTGGGGCTAAGCATTAGTTGAGAGTTGGCTAACCAGGTTTCAACAGCAGTAAAGGACTCATGTCAATTTCTGGAGTTGAGAGAGTGATGGGGCAGAGCAGATTAGAGTGGAGTCATTGGTGTACTGGACTAGAGTGGCATGCAGGGTAGCTTTGCAGAGTTGTTTGGTGAATATTTTGAAAAGAAGAGGTCCAAGAATGGATCCTTGGGGGACCCCTAGGGTGACAGGTAGGAGGGGAGATAAGGAGTTTTGCCATTTTGCCGATTGTTGGCGGTTGATTAGATAGTCTTGAAACCACACTAGTGTGGAGTGGCTGAGATTAAGATTGGAGAGAGCAGAAAGGAGTTTGTTATGGGAGACAGTATCAAAGACCTTGGAGAGATCTAGGAATACAGTGGAAACTAGGTTACCATTGTTTTGATGCTGGTTTACTGTGTTGGTAAAGCTAATAAGGGCCATGGTAGTACTGTGTTTGAGGTGGAATACATGCTGGGTTTTGGTTAGCAGTTTATTAGTGAGGAGATTGTGCATTATTTGGGAATGTATACATTTATTAAGGATTTTGGATAAGGGGGATAGAATGGCAATTGGACAGCAATTAGTTCCACAGAGTTACCTCCTTTGTGGAGTGGCATTATATGTGAAGTTTTCCACAGAGAATGAAAGCGTTGTTCTGATAAAGCGTGTCTAATCAACATGGAGACTGGGTAAGAGATGGCTTTGTCTGCAATCTTTAGATATTCTGCAGGTAATTTGTTGATGGTCAGGGTTGTGGGTTTAAGCCTATTTAGGTATTTATATTTTGTGCTAGTTGGGACAGGCTGTAAGGAGAAGAGTTTATGGTCTGCTGGTATGGAAGATAGATTTGGATGTGAAGTGGGAGAACTATTATTATTGGTGAGGGCTAGGATGGATTTGGTGAAGTGTTCATTGAATTGGGTGTCAATATTATTGGTGGTAGTGTCAATGTTTGGGGGTGGAGTACTGGTCTTTTCTGGTTGTAGGATTTTATTAATGGCAGCCCAAAATGTTTGTGGGTTATTTTTGTGTTTGGTTTGAATGCCTATATAGTGGTTTCTTTTGTCTGTCCTAATTTGTTTTTTGGCTTTGTTTCTTAGTTCCTGGTATGCCTGTATATTAGTTTGAGTTTTATTTTGATGCCTGAGTCCCATGCTTTATCTCCTTTTTTTTTAGTAGTAGAAGGGTATCTCTGGTCAGGCAGGGGCCATAGTTGGATTTAGTTCTGACAGTTCTGATAGGGCAAGATGATTTAGAATGCTTAGGAAAGTGTTATTGAAGTAGTCTACAGCACTTCTGTGGGGGAGAGATAATAGTGGTCTCCAGCTGCATTGATTAAGTGCAGCTATGAAGTCATTGGGTTTTGAAATTCTTTGTGTACTGGATTTGTTGGAGGGTGGAGAAATCTAATGGATTCACTTGGTGTCTAATTATAAAGGTGAGAATGTGGTTACTATGGGTGTCTGCGATGGAGGCTGAGAGGTAGGATTGAGATGGTCTGTTAGTAGGATCCAGTCTAGGATGGACTCCTATTTTTGATACTTTATCTACCCGTGTTGTGGTTTTGATTAGTTGAGTGAAACCATGTAGGTTAATGTGGTTAGTGGGGGTGAAGCAAGTTGCAGGAGGTCCATAGGTTCATAAGTTCATAGGTAGATACTAGGCTATCGTCCCAAGGTCCTAAGTAAGCCTAGCCAACAAGGTTCCCTGGCATATACAACCCAAAAAAGTTATTTTCCTGTGCACCTGTCGAGCATAGCCACAGAAGTGATCCCTGGGGTGTATTTCCTGTTTCCCATCCACTCGTCAAGATTTTTCTTGATGAGTGCTAATGAGGAACTTTCCTTGACATAGATGGGTAGCTTATTCTAGAGTATGGAAAGTCTATGGGACAGGAATCTATCCCTCCAGCATGTCCTGTTTATTGTGGTGACAAGGTTTAGGTCCCTAAAGCATGTAGCTTGGAGGGATTGGGATTTCTTTAGGTGTAGCATGTCCAACAGCTCTGGGTTTGACATATCTTTATATGCTAGGCAGAGATCACCTCGGAGTAGGCAATATGCTACGGAGTAAAGCTGGAGTTTTTTGAGACAGTCAGTGGAGGGCATCTGTTTGAGGCCAGTAATCCTCTTTGTGAGATACTTCTATGGCCTTTCCAGCTGCTGCAGATGTCTTGTGAGGTTCATTCCAAAAGGGCCATTGTACTCTATAATGGGTCTAATGAGTGTCGAGTAGAGGGGAAAAATGACCTCTTTTTTCCTGGATGAGAACCCTTTTGTGATGAGGTGTGCCATGTAGAAGGATTTTCTGACTACTGTGGTGATGTGATTATCAAAGGAGAGACTACTGTCCACCTGGGTCCCAAGGTCTCTTATCACACATTCAGCTGTAAGTAGACTGCCGCCTATGTGGTAGTTCATGGATACAGAGTTTTTACCAAAGGGGATGACAATGCACTTTTTGGCATTGAGCTTGAGGCCATGGCTCTGACACCAGGCATCTGTCTCAGTGAGGCCCTTCTGTAGGATATCCACATCATTTGGGCACTCGACTATGGCTCCTAGTTTGCAGTCATCTCTGAACTTTGTTAGCCAAAGGCCTTCTGTGTTAGCCTGTACTTCAGAGAAGTAGATACCAAGCAGGAGAGGTCCCTGGACTGTACCCTGTGGTACTCCACTTGTCACTGGTTTGAAGTCAGATTTGGAGTCTCCAACTTTTACAGTGTGGGTTCTGTCAGAGAGCCAGTTGGCAACCCATCCTGTGACATAGGAATTTATGCCTAGTTTAGTGAGTTTAGCTATAATTCCAGAATGGGGGATGGTGTTGAAAGCCTTGGCGAGGGCAAGATACGCTGTATGAACCACCTTACCCTCATTTACGGCTTTGGTGACTGCCTCAAAGAAGTTGATCAGGTTCAGGAGGCATGATCTGCCTTTCACAAACCCGAACTGGATGGGGTCCAGAGTTTGGAGGTTACCAATGTCTTTGTTTATGAGTTCCATGATGATATGTTCCATGGCCTTACAGACCAGGCTCGTCAGACTAATAGGGCGATAATTCCCTTTGTGGAGTGGGATAACTGTTGCTGTGCACCATTCAGTGGGCACAAAGCCTGATGTGAGGCTATGACTGAACATGGTGCTTAGGTGCGGAGCCAGTTCGTTCTGAAGTTTGTTTAAAACGCAGCCTGGGATGTTGTCCGGTCCCATGGATGCTGCATTTTTGGCTTTAGAGAGTGCAGCTTTTACCTGCATAGTTATGATGACAGGGACTTTGCATTCTTTCTGTATAGATATGGGCCCTTTAGGGGGTGAAAGGGGGATAAAGTTAGCACTGAACCTATTTCGTGGGATGTTGGCAATATCAGCTGGTTCTATAATTTTCATGCCGTTGTGCTGTAACTCAGAGCAGATCTAGGTGTTGCCACTGGGATTCTTGACATAGATATAGAATGCTTTGTGGTTGTCCCTAGAATCAGTGGTGATTTTGTTTTCAAAGCTAGCTTTGGAGGATCTTATAAGGGATCTCAGCTTCTTACTGAGACTGACCAGGGAGCTCCTCCACTCATGGGATTTTACTCTCTTTTGCAACAGTTTCTTCCTTCTGTTGTAGAATATGTTTATGACAGGGGACAACCAGATTGGCTTCCTTTTTTTGGAGAATAGCATCTTGGCTTTGTTTGGGATAGCATGATCCATGCACTCGTGTAAGTGCTTATAGAGTGCATTTATGTAGGATTCAGCAGTCATAACTGTATTGTTCATCTGCATGGGTGTCATGAAGTTCACCACTTCTGTCTTAAGAAGCATGAAGTTGGCTTTGGAGACATTTTTTACCATGGTTTCCTTAATGGAGAGTGGAGGGTGGGTTGTGGATATCTAGGGTGATTAGCTTATGGTCCGATCTGACCAGCAAGGGTTAACTTCAGGTGTGGAACACCAGTCACTCATGTTGGTAATGACTAGGTCTAGGATTATTGTTGCCCTTGATGAAGGTGTGGATAAGTTGATCCAGGGCATTGGAATTTATGAATTCCAGAAAGTGCTGAGTGAAGGAGTTGGTACATGAGTAGTTTTCCCAGTTAATGGTGGGATAGTTGAAATCACCCATTATTAGGGTGTTTGGTTGAACCCTAATATTTTCCAGTATATCAAGAAAAGAGGAGTGGGAATCCTGGGGCATGGTGGGGAATCTGTAGCAAGGTACAATTTGGATTGCAGTTTTTCCCAGAGTTAGTTGCACTTGGATAACCTTGGATACATTATTCTGAGCAACTAGCCTGAAGGTGTGGATATCCTTAATGAATATGGACACACCATTGCCTTTGGTGTTCTGGTCCAGGTTAGGTGGCCAAAAAGTGTGGTATGAGTTATAGCCTGGTAATGCAGAGGTGCTCTCTGGAGCCTTGAACCAGGACTCAGTCACTGCACAGATATCTATGTTCTCCATTTTAAGGAGTGCCTCAAGGGAGTGCATTTTGAGATTTAGACTTCTAGCATTGAGTAACATTACCCTCAGTTTTTGCTTGCCTGTTCCTGTTATGGTGGTGAATTTGTCATTTGAACCTTGCCTAAAAAAGGCACTAAAGGGGCCGCAACAACCTTAGCCAGTAGCTGGAATCCCAGGGGACCAGTTGATATTAATGTCTCCTAGAATGATTGTTTCTTGAGGAAATCTTTGGGATGACCCATCTAGAATGGATTCTACTATGTTAATGTTATTGCAGGGGGGCATATAGGTACCAATTATATGTAAGTGTTTTTTGAGTTGATTTTTAGTTTAGTGAACATAGTTTCTGCATGACTGAACTTGGGTTGTTAGTTGCCTAACAATTCAATGGTCAGGTTGTTTTTGAAGAGGAGAGCAATACCTCTGCCTGTTTTGTATATTCTGTCTTGCCTAAGAACACTGTAAGCAGGTGGAACAAAGTCATTATTATTTTTTAGTGTTTTAGCCAGGTCTCTGTGAGAAGGGCTATGTCAGGGGAGTAGCCAGGTCTCTGTGAGAAGGACTATGTCAGGGGAGTAGAGGCCAGGATAGCGTGTAGCTCGGGGATTTTGTTCAGTATGCTCTTTATGTTTATGTTTATGCTGAATATAAGGAGATCTGTTGATTTCCTGGGGGAGGTTAAAATGTTATTTGTTTGGTATTGGGGGGGTTGTTTTGTTTGTAGGGCCAGGGTTTGGGTGCACGTTTCCACTAAGTATGATTTGGGATGCTATTTGGATTATAGTTTTTAGGCATTTGATTGTAGACATTTTATATTTTGAGGAAATGTGGTTGTTACTTGATATGTCTTTTGAGATATGGTCCAAAATGGCTAGTGTATTAGATAATAGGTTTTATCAATGCAGAATACAATGCATTAAGAATTTCCTTGACTCTAGATGAAATATCTATTGCAATCAACTTTACCAAGTAAAAGAATTTCTTAACCTCTGCTCCAACTTGATGATAAAAGGCAAGGGAATTATCTACCCATATTTGAAGGTGTCTTGCCACAGTTTCATTTGGAAGCAGGATGTTGTGTATACTATAAGATGGATAAAAACATTGTTTGCCAAATGCAAACAATATTGCACTTTTTTTCTAGCATATCAATCAGTCATGTTTGGATTTGGTTCTTTTTTATTTGTGTCATCACATATGCATGCATTAAGACCAGCAGTCTTCTTATGTCCAGACTTAGTAGCATTGATAATAGGTTAGTAATTGAATGTGCTGCATTTGATGTAATTTAATGGTTTATGATCAGGACTCATGACAGTTGCATAAAAGCTGATAATGGTTTGGAAGTGGCTAAACATATCATAAAAAGTACATTTCTCTCAAGTGGAAGTTAACTAAACAACATTTAACACTAAAGTAAAGCAAGTATATGTAAAGGGACAGGACCCTATGACCACAATTGAAGGGTCTTACCCTCTATAATTCCTCTGAGTTAATAAAACTAAATATTTATTTTACCCAGTTTCCCACCCTCTGTATATATGTTTCATTATGGGGGGGTGGAATAGTCCACTTCATGGGATTACAGCTTACTCCTTTGCAAATGTTTTTATAAAATGTAACATTTCCTTTTAATAGATGGATGATAACCTTTTCATGTCCAGAACACACAATATTGTTAATCACCTACCACAATGTAGGCCCTGTAGTTGTAGACATAGTGACAGTGACAGTCTGCTGGTTCTTAGTAAAGTGAATTTAGTTAGAGGAAACAAGTAACACAAATTACAGGCTCCAAGTGGTGTACTCTACTGATCGCCTAATAGTTGACATCCTTCAGTCCCAAAAGGATCATGGGTTTGCGCCCCTATTGGACTAATTCAAGCAGCATTTTCTGTGGCTGTGCAATCCAATCCAGGAGTGGCAGTCCTTTCCACATTTTGAGCAGCTGTAGGCAGAGGTCAGTCTGGTACCACAGTCATGGATCTTCCTGAGGGTTCTCTTGTATCCACTCACTTTGCCTAGGTAGTTTCATACATAGTTGGAGCTTCCTTCACTTCTCTTTTCCAGGCATACTTGTCTAAGGTGAAAGAATACCAGGTGTTCACACTGATGGAGAGAGCACTGAGGTCATGTTTGCATATGTCCTTGTAGTACAATTTAGGTCACCCTTTTGGCCTCTTTCCAGATTCCAGCTGTCAAAATGAGGTCTTTCAGTGTTTGGCCATTCATCATGCATGACAAAAGACCCAACCAGCACATACACCTCTGTTTTAGGAATGTGAACATGGACATGATGCCAGTCATCTCAAGCTGTGCTGTTGGGGATCTTGTCCTGCCATAGGGTCATAAGTGTTTACTAGGCTAATGACCACAAGGGCCTTTTTAAGCCTAGCCATGCATCCCAAATCTCTGACAAGTTCTGGTACCCTTGTTAGTGTAAACAGGGGTCAAGGAGATGAACCATTTACAGGTTACCTGTGTCCATTAGAGACATAAATGCCAAACCAGGGATGAGTTTCCGGTTTCCCATCGAATTGTCCAAGTTGCACTTGGTTGAGATACCAAGTATGCACCTAACAAAGTGCATATGGAATACATTGAGCCACTGCTCCTATTTTGAGTGCAAAGTCCATGGTTCAATACCATACAGTCATGTGCTCAAAACACAGGCTGTGTAAACCTGCACCTTGGTGTGCACAGTGAGCTTATTATTAGCTCATGCTCTCTTTGTCAGCCTGGAAAACATTTTAGCTGCTTTGCCAATGTGCTTGTTGATCTCAGTATCAAGCAACAAGTTGTCCAATATCGTAGATCTTAGGTAAACAAAATCATGGACAACCACCAGCTCATAGTTACTCACCCTCATCGATGGCTCATTGTCCACATTTTGCCCCATAACCTGGGTCTTTAAACTGATTGTGAGGCCAGATTCTATACATGCATATCAAAGCAAATCACGAGAGAATGAAGTTCCTGTTGAGTGTAAACAGCAGTAGCTGCATCATCAGCAAACAGGAACTCTCTTCGATGCTTCCTAAGCATCCTGGTCTTTGATATAAGCCTCGATAGTTTGAAGAGGTTGATGTCCATTCTGGTTCAGAGAAAGATTCCCTCTGTAGTATTTCAGAAAGCAAATTTCAACAGAACTAAAAAGAATATACGAAAACATATTGGAGCCAGTACCTCACTCTTGCAACTCCTGCTTGGATATGGATCCGTCATACATGATGGACCCTGTATGGAAGGTCTTGGTAATGTTAAGCAGTGTTAGGGGACAGAAATTTTTACCAGAATAGAAAAAAGACCTTTCCTACTAACAAAGTCAAATGCCTTAGTCAGATCAATAAAAGCAATATACAAAAGTTTGTTCTGCTCCCTGAACTATTCTTGTACTTGCCAAACAGAGAAAAATATGTACCATTCAGCTCTGAACCCACATTGAGTCTTGGGGTAAACACTGTCTGCAAACCCATGGAGATTCTACAGGACAGCATGTGCAAACAGCTTCTCCACAGTTGTTTCACTTTTGTCACCCTTATTCTTATAGATAGTAACTATCTTAGCATCCCTCATATCTTGTGGTATACTGTCTTCACTACAGCATTGGGTAAGTATTGCATGCAGCTCTGAGATTGGGCTACCATTGGCACACTTAAAGATTTCTGAGGGACTACCATCTTTCCCAGGGCTTTTCCAGAAGAGAGTGCTTTTTTTGCATCATTGAGTTCCTTCAAGATGAGCTCAGCATTGAGTTAAGTCAAAGTTGGCAGAGGCTCAAGAGCATTCAGGGCTTTCTCTGTAAGTATGGTATCTCTGGCATACAGGTACAAGTAGTGTTCCATGCAGCAGTCCAATTGCTTGGTTCTATCCTTCAAGACTTCACCTGTAGCCAAGTTAAGTGGGGTACTCTTCCACTGTGATGGACCAGTGGCTTCCTTGACCCACTGTACGTTCCTCACATGTTACCAATGTCTGCAGCCTGCTGAATTTTAAAGCAAAGGTGTGCTGCCAAGTTACCTGCTGCACGTGAGTCTGAGCAAATTGCAGTGCCTGAAAGTTTTTCTTATTGGGAGAGGACCTGTGTGCAGCCAGTGCTATTCTCTTCTTCTCAATATGGGGTGTCAGCACTTCGGTATGGTCCTCAAACCAATCAGCACATTTGACTATCTTTTTCCCCAGGATATATATCATCCTGTAATTTTTCCCACTTCTTGCTGATGGCAGTGCCTTCAGGGCAGGGCAAAGCCTCTTCAAGTGCTTGGACAAACTTGTGTACATTTGAAGGATCACCAGTCTTGCCTATGCCAATGTGTGGCCTCCATTCCTTTTCAGAGTGAAAGAATCTTTGTGGTTGTATGTTCACCTTACTATACATGATCAAGTGGTTAGTATCACAGTCTGGGCTGTGGTAACTGTGTTACCCTGACGTAGTGAAACTACTGTGCTTGCTGAGGACAGTGTCAAGCTGCTGCCAATGTTTTTATATTGGGTGTCCCCATGAAGCTCTGTGCTAGGGCTGATGCTCAGAAGAAAGTTCCCCCTCTCCACACCACTGAAGTAATCCAAGGGGAAAGGCAAAGCCAGTACAACATGGCAACAGTGTCATCACAGGAGCTGCAAGAGTGAGGTATAGTGTAACCGCAGTCTGCTTTAGTAGAGCCATCTCCAAATTTTTCCTCGGGTTTATTCCCAAAGCCTTCACAATGACTAAGTATTGCTGCAAGGTAGCAGAGTTTTTAAATTGGAGTTTATCTTCTCCTAAGTGGACTGCCTTCCTAGGCTGATGACCCTCACCCACCCAAAGCTGATTGTCTAGTATATTGATAAACCTATGCACCTACCTAAGAAGACACACTGGCTGAGAAATTTAAAACATACTCTTTTTCCATTTTAAAAGAATGGGATTCACGTAGCTACTGGCACAAGCCGTGCCCATGTCAATGCCTGTCTGTTGTAGGTAATATTTCTGTGCACACATAAAAACATTAACCTCTAAAACTAATTCTAATAAAGTACAATTTTAATTTATAGCAGAGGTAGGGATATCTCAGAAAAGCTTAAGAATTCATTAACAAACTCTACCTCTTCTCATTTGGGAAAGAGTATGTCTTTAAAGATAAGAATTTATTTAGGAAATATATATTGTTTTTTAGATGCTATGTGGATATTTTTCTTGTATGGAGAACTGAAGAACATAATTATTCACAGCTGTTGTTGGTTAAGAATTATCTAGAAACAACTACTAGTTTCTTAAGGTTTGATATGAACAAATCTTATAATACTGTGCATTTCCTAGATGTTGGATGAGAAAGGCTGTGTAGCAACTAACATTTGCAGGAAAAAATGCAAGAAGGATTCATTTTTACATAGAAGCATCATGAACCCTTCATACATCTTTAAGAATATTGTTAAAGGACAAATGTTGAGATATTTAGACTGACTAGTGATAAGGAAAAATTACATCAGTCACTACTTCAGTTAGAAAATTTAATTTTTATCTAGACGCTCAAGGACAAGTGAGTAAAATCAAGATTTCCTGATCTTGATAGAAATCAGTAAAGAACATATATTTTTGCTACCAACAGACAGTGAGGCCAGAGATGAAAGGAACAATGTGGACTGTATGGGTAAGACTCCTATGCAAGGTAAAAAAAAAGGATATATTTTTAGTTCAAATATAAAAATTTCTTTGAAGTTTACACAAGACATTACAGCTTTATGTGATATTTTGAAAAGGTATTGTAATACTCATAAATGAGTCGAAGATTTATGATTTAATTAATGAGGTGCCAAAGTTTTCTTTAATTACAAATCAAATTTGAAATGCTATCTTTATGATACTGCTAATATTTTATGCCTTCTATGTCCATTTCAAATAGGCTAGGCACACAACAGTGCAGGGATTGTAATTATTGCAAATACATAAGCAATAATGACTCTTTTACATATCCTCAAACTAATAAAATATTTAGTTTAAACATTATGTAGATTTTAGAAGCAGCAATTTGGTTTACTTGGCATTATGTAAATTAAGCATTTTATGTTTGAAAGACAAATTGACAGTTGAAAGAGTGGTTTTATGAACATCTAAGAGATATTACGAAAAAGCTAAGCATAATACATTTTCATGCCATGTCATGAAAATGGGTGAAGAACATTATTTAAATGTTATAGTTTTAGAATCATTGTCAGATAATAAAAGAGGTGGGAACATTGTCAATTGGACAGAGATAGCTGAAAAAATGTATTATAAAATTAAATGCTACAAATGGAGTGGGTCTTAATGATAGAATTAATCTTAAATCAGTATTGAGACAGCAAAATCAATATAATTAATTATATAATGTATAGGAAATATTGTATTTTTTTAAATTTGCATATCTATGGTGCATGTATTAATTACAATGTATGTTCCTTTAAGTGAATCAGGGTTAAGTATCATATTAGTATTAAAAGTGAATGATGTGGTAGTTTTACTTTTATAATTGAACCTGAAGAAGCCTGGGTGAAAACTCATTTGTTTTTACATTATTAAATACATTTTTATAATCTATTTCATGGTGCTCTGTCCTGTTTTTACATTCATACTAGTTTTTGTGACTTGACTAAGCTTTATGATTCTCTGCCTTTTTGTTGTGTTTTTTATAGTAAAAGATATAATCAAAACAAAATCCAGGTATGCTGACTCAAGAGCCGAACAATATCTAGACAACATAAGATCCTAATGAGCAGACTCAGCAGAAGTTTATATACCAAAGTGAATCAGCCAGCTGACTTGGCAAGTAGAGTATCTATAAATGATGTGAACCCAGTGATGTGACTTGGCAGTTGTGCAATATACAAATAAAAGGGTATCACAGTCAGCTATCTCAACAGTAATACGTATATAAACAAAAGGGTAATGCAGTCATCTGTCTCAACAGTAATACTGTATGTAAACAATAGGGCGGCCCACTCAGCTGCCTCAAGCAGTAATACTGTATATAAACAGTCAGCTGTCTCAGCAATAATACTCTATATAAACAAAAGGGTGGCCCAGTCAGCAGTAATACTGCATATAAATAAAAGGGTGGCTCAGTCTGCTGTCTCAAGCAGTTATACTATATATAAACAAAAGGGTGTTCCAGTAAGCTGTCTCACCCAGTAATACTGTATATAAATGGGAGGGTATCCTAGTCAGCTCTCTCAGCAAGTAATACTGTATATGAATGAAACAGTACCCTAGTGGTATCTTGTTGTATATGTTTGTTACTACTGCTTAGTCAGCGCATCAAGGTATCTATTTGAACTAACTTAGCAGTAGTACAATATACAAACAAAAGGGTAGTCCATTGCACTGGCTCTACAGAGGTACAATATATAAACAAAAGTATATCCTAGTGAACTGGCTAAGCAGTAGTAAAGTATATAAACAATGATGGATCCCACTGAGCTCACTCAGCAGAAATACACCTGCAACAACTGGACAGGCTGCAAAAGTACCTGACAAAGAGGATCCCAGGCCTTAAACATTTGTCCTATATGGACAGACTCAAAAAACTCCCAACTATTCACTGTCTCATATCACCTACTTAGAGGCAATCCCTGCTTGACATGCAAAGCCATGTCTGATCCAGCACTGTTAGAAATGCTACATCTAAAGAAATCCCTGCACATCACACACTCCAGTGACCTCAACCTCATTACCACAATCAACAGAACGTGCTGGAGGGACAGGTTCATAACACAGAGACTGCCCTTGCTACGGAATAGACTTCCCATACATATCAAACAGAGCACCTCACTGGCCCTTTTCAAGTAAAACCTTGATGAGTGGATGGGAAATAGAAAATTCACCCCGGGGATCACTCCAGTGGCTTTACTTGACAGAGGCACTGGGAACTAAGGTCAGGTGGCACAATGTCAGGGTAATCCTATGGGCTAGGTTTGTAAAGGCTCCAGGGTTATTAGCCTAGTACACATCTATGAACCTATATAAACAAAAGGGCATCGAGTGGGCTGTCTCAGTAGTAATGCAGTATATAAAAAACATGAAATCCCAGCGATCTGACCCAGACGTAATACAATATATAAACATTATGGAATCCCAGAGAACACGGAATTGCAGAGATCTGACCCAGAAGTAATACCATATATAAACATTATGGAATGCCAGTGAGTTTATTCAGCAGTAGCACAATTTATAAATGCAACAGTATTCAAATGAGCTGACCTAACATTGAAACAAACACGTGCAGTAAGGACAGATAGTAAAGTATATAAAAATACAGCTTGATCTTACTTTTATAGATTTATGGCTCAAAAACTCCTCTTTTTCATCCTCAATCCTTCAAAATCCAAATGTATGCTAATTTCTGCAGTAATATCACAGGCTTAGTTTAGCTAAAGAACTCAACTGTCAGTAAACAAATCTAATGTGTATCTATGTCACAAACTTATTTTCAACAACTATGACCAAACTAATACACAAATCTGATGTGCATCTATGTCAGAAACTTATTTTCAACAACTATGACCAAACTATTATCAATAGCAATCAAGTGGTATGATCTCTGTCCAGCTAACATGCTTCTTAGAGTAGACCCACTTTAATTCACACCTGCCTGCTGCCTGAGCTTCTATCTGGTTATTTACCTTTTACCAACCTAGGGACAACCACACAAAGCAATATGCAATATGGCTTCCCCATCTATTATCTTTACTCAGTAACAGGCTTCCTACAAGAACTGTATTATTTGCTCTATTAGTAAACTACTAAACAGGTAGTAATGTTTCCTTGTCCTACTGCATATTCACTCTGTAAAACAACCTGCCTTATTATATAACAAACTGCACCCCTTTCTTGTGTTTAAAGTTCTAACTAAGCAGTATCTCTCAATGTTATTAAAATACACAATGTGGATCACATAACTCCCCTCATCAAGCTTCAACTTATACACTTCATTCATAGTACTATGTCTCCACATCTTTTCCTGCTCTGTTCTTCCTGTCCTTACACTCACTAGGCACAACATCTCAGCATTTCTTTCATTGTCTTGCTGAACTGATGATCACTGTTAATAAAGGAACCTAAACTGTAAGATCTGATGTTGTTAATCTTTGTCCATTCCTTACTGATGGGTTATCGGTTCTGTCCTTGGAACCGAGCCAGCCAATATCAAGCTCACATCAGTCAAAAACTCTCGAGCCAAGGTCCTAGCCAGAATGCTCTGCTCCCTGTTACTTCAGATCTCATTTGCCGCATTCATGTGCAGCCGCTTCAAACCATTCTCTCAGCTGTCTAATTTTTTTGAAAGTTTTATACATTGTTCTTACTTTAAATATTTTAAATAGTTTCTACTATTTCCTACCCTATCAAATACTCTAGACTCTCTCCCTTTAGTCTTTTCCCTTTATTACCCTTTTTCTTACCTTTGAGGTAATTCTTCATTACCATCATTGGTAATCCTTCCTTTTCTCTTCTTACCCTTTTGGGTAGCCTTTCCTCTTCTTTTGGTACTGTTCTTCTTCTCCACATCATTATATCAGATAAGAAAAGTAGCATTGCTTTCAAGCAGTGTAAGGATTGTGGCTGTAAGTTATTACTTTCCGATGGCCATGACTTATGTGCTGACTATCTGAATGTCTCCCACCTTACTGTGGATCCCCCGTGTGGGATTTGTAAAAATGTTTCTACCAGGACTCTTAACGAGAGGAAGAATAAGTTAATTTTGAAAGATCTTCTCAAGTCTCCTTTCTCTGAGGCTATTTCTGGGTCAGAGGGCTCACCCCCTCCAGTTAAACCCCATAAGAGGTGTTCTTCCTCTTCATCATCGAAGTCACTCCCCTCTTCTCCCTCTGGAGATCATCGGGACTTGACTCATAAGAAAGTGAAATTGATTATTACTTTGGCGCTGCCACCTGTGACACTGTCGGCTCCAGACTCCACACTGCCCCAAATGATTCTGGCTCCAGCCATGTCTTCCTTATTGATTCCAGGACCAGAGTTCCTGGCGCAGACAGCTATGGCTCTGATAGTTCCATTGCAGCCCTCACTGGCACCGATCATGCAGGTATAGTCCCCTTCAGCACCATTGGTACAATCCCCTTTGGCTCCAAGTATGACTTTTCTGTACTCCACAGCGCAGACATTTTCGGCACTGACATGTCCTTCAGTGCAGTTCTTCTTGGCACTGTCCATATCACCAGTGCAGACACTTTCCTTGATGGCACCATACCCATTGGGGCAGACTTTTGCCTTTACGGTGCAGACACCTTCAACTACTATGGCACTGATGATGGTGCAGACTACTTCATCACCAATTTTTTTGGTGCAGTTGTCCTCAGTTCTGAGCTCTGCACCTATTGAATTAACAAAGACTAAGTATTCTCCTTCATTGGATCCATTTGTTGGCAGTCAATATAGTCCTTTTCTAGAAAGGCTAGAATCGCCATCAGCTTTCTCCATGAGATCAGCCAAGAGTCTCTCTGAACAAGATGTGTTGTGGCTTGTTGACCAGTTGCTTGTGGCCAAGGTCTCTCTCAACCGTTGAAGTCCATGTTCCCTCCTTCAGGTGAGCATATATCTCCTCAAACTCCAAAGTACACTCCTCCTTTGACTTCTACCCAAGTTTTGAAGCCTATTTCTCTGACAGCAGCTTCCCTTCCTCCGACTCCAGTAGTGGATCTCACTTTGGAACTGGAGTCGTCCTTGTGGCCCTCGGTGCACTGGGCATTGGGCTCTTCTCAGGTCAGTGGCTGTGCCATGGAGAGGGCATTCCTGGTTCCACTCTAATTATTTCTATGGCACCCTCCAGGGATCCTCTCTCTCTCACAGTTCACGGTCATCTTGAGACTCCTGGTCTGGGGGTAGGCTCGTCGGGGCAGGGTGTGACCCCAGTTCCGAGGTTGTCGTGCTTGGTTCTGGGCTCCCATCCTTCCTTGGGTGGGCATGCCTTCCAGGCCATGGAGAGAGTGCTTGCCTCCACTGGCAAATCCCACATTTTGGAGTCCTCTCCCCCCTCTCTGCCGCAACTGTCATAAGCCACAACCACCTGTCATCAGACACAAGGGCCTCCGGTTTCTCCTCCTCAGGAGACCCCCTCTTTGCAGTCTTCCCCAGTACCTCCCACTGAGGAAGTACCCCACAAAGTGTCATGCAAAAGGAAGCAGATGGACTCCACTGAGGAGGCATTGACTGAATATACAGATTTTGATGCTGGGGAAGGGTCCCCATGGCCACCCTCTGATGAGGTGTCCTTTGGTGACATCCTCGAGATCCTTAGGCAGAGAGGTGACTGGAAGTCCTCTAATCCTTCCTCTGAGGAATCCATATTCCTCGAGGCCATTCATGCCCAGCTCTCTACCTCCTGGGTCACCCTACCTGCCAATGAGTTCATCCAGCTCATCATCCAGTGTGCATGGAAGGCCCTTGACACCCTGGAAGTGATGCCAAGGAGATCGGATAAAATATTATCACCCCCAGCTGAGCACCCACATTGGTCATGGGGTGTTCCAGTAGATGCTATAGTAGTGGCAGCTGCAACTAAGAAAGATTTGGCAGAAGAGAGCCAAACTGTCCATCCGCCCAGCAAGGAGTCCCAGGCAATTGACAGAGTAGAGAAGTGTGTGTTTTCTTCATCAACCTTCGCCATAAGGTCTTTGAACTATTTGGCACACTTTACCAGGCTTCAGAGGGATCTTATCAACCAGCTCTCTGAAACTTTGGCAGGAGCTGTTTCTGACAAGGTTCTTGACAATGTGACTTCTCAGATAGCCACTCTAGAGTCCATTTCCAACTCTTCCATGCATCTTATTTCTCATGCAATGGAAGGGGCGGCTAGAGCAGCAGGCACTGGTATAGTCACCAGACGACATGCCTGGATGCGCCTTTGTGACTTTGCAGACTCCTTTAAGGCTTCCTTCATGAATGCCCCCATCAAGGCCGCTTCTTTGTTTGGCCCTAAAGTAAAAGATATGCTGGCAAGGTGTGAACAAGATGGCAAGACCCTGTCTGCTATTGGTGTCAGACACTTCACTCCTCAGTGATTCTACTCCAGAAATCAGAGGAGCAGGAAGATGTGGCACAGGAAATCACAGGGCTCTTTCCGGGATGCACATGCCGAGTTCTCTCCTAGAGGCATGGGGGGAAACTCCAATGGAAGACGCCCCTTTTGGGGCAGAGGAGGTCCACAAAACCTGGGTTCCAGAGATCCCTTCTCTGGTCAACCCTATCAGTGCTCCTGAAGTGTTGCCCGACTGCTCACCTCTGAAAGCGGTCAGGGGTCATGTTTCCTTGTACCCTGCTGCCTGGCAAAATATAACCACCAACTCTTGGGTACAGTGGATAATATCCAGAGGCTATCACATCCCCTTCCATCTTTGTCCAATCTCATCCAGAGTATTACCCGACATTCCATCCAGTCAAAGGAAGCAGCAGCACATGAAATCCAAAAGCTGCTACAAAAAGAGTCATCCAGATGGTCCCCCCAGACCAGATAGGATCTGGTTTTTACTCAAGGTTCTTTTTAGTGCCAAAAACGACAGGGGACTGGAGACCAATTCTGGATCTCAGCACACTGAATAAATTTGTAAAAACAGAGAAATTCCGGATGGTCATGGTTCTGTCTATCCTTCCTCTTCTGGAAGAAGATGATTGGATGTGCTCTGCAGATCTTCAAGACATGTATTACCACATAAAAATGGACAAACACTCAAGAAGATACCTCCACTTCCGCATAGGAGCCAGTCACTACAAATTTTGAGCTCTGCCTTCACTCTCTCTACTGCCCCCAGAGTGTTCAGCAAATACATGGCAGTGATTATTGCTCACTTGCGACTTCAAGGATTCTAGGCATTTAAATATCTAGATGACTGGCTCCTCACCACCCCAACCAAGCGTCTACTGGAAGAAGTCCTGCACTACACTCTCCTAACAGCTTAAAGCCTGGGAATCACTATAAACTGGGAGAAATCCAACAGAATCCCAACTCTGTCTTTGGAATTTATAGGGGTACTGTTGGACACGAGAAATTGCACAGCATCCTATCTGGACCACAAGCTTCAGAGAATAAGGCAACAGGTTCAACCTGCTGCCCTGTCACCACAAATCTCCCGCTTAATCTATACTCCAACTATTGGGGTCAGTGGCAGCCTCAATCACCATTGTTCCTCTAGCCAGATTCCACATGAGACTCCTTCAGTAGCTACTTCTCACTAAGTGGTACCCTCTACAACATCTTTTGTCTTTTCAGATACGTGTAACTCGGAGATGCAAACAAGACTTACTCTGGTGGACATCTCAAAATCCCCAACAATGGTCTTGCCCCTTCAACCCCCATCAACCAATAGCCACGGTGACCACGGACATCTCCCTGATGGGGTGGGTGGGGCTATTTCTGGGAAACTCAGTTCAAGGCACCTGGTCAGAGACAGAGGCCCTTTTGCATATCAATGCCCTGGAACTGAGGGCGGTGCTACTAGCATTGCAAGCATTTAATTTCATCCTTCCATCAGGGACTATTGTGATCCAATCAGACAACATGTCAGTGATCTGGAACATCAACAAACAAGGGGGCACCAGATCTTACCCATTATGCCAAGAGGCCTTGAGAACATGGCAATGGGGTGTTAGCTTCCAACTGCTTTCTAATTGCAATGCACATTCCTGGGAGCTCCAACATGATAGAGGACAAATTGAGCAGGTTCATCAATCCTATGATAGTGGCAAGAATCTTCATCCGTTGGAGCCAGCCTTGCTGTGACGTATTTGCCTCCCCAACCAACTACAAGTGCAGCAACTATTTTGCCCTAATCCCCCCCTGGGGACAGTCACCAAGAGATGCTCTAGTCCATGCTTGGCCCTCAGGTCTACTTTATGCTTATCCTCCTCTTCCCCTCATCTCCCAATTTCTGAAGAAAACAATGACAGTTGAAAAGCAAAGTGATCCTCATTGCTTCATATTGGCCTCGACAAGTCTGGTTTCACTTCCTCTGGCCTCACCTGCTAGATCAACCGTGGATCCTCAATCCATCCCCAACATTGATCTCCCATCTGCACAGGGGCGGCCCGTGCTATCGGACTGCCAGACTGCAGCCCCCTCAAAATAAAAAATAGAAAAAAAAATTTTTTTAAATTTCGCACATGCGCAGTAGTCCCGACTACTGGTCTATGCGCATGCTCCAGGCAGTCCGGCAGTCCCCATAGGGGGGACACGTCTGTGCACTTTTAAAGTGCACAGACTCGCTGGGATTATGTGTCGGGTCCAGACTGCAACAGCAGCAGTCAGGACAGTCTCGTCGGGAAGGAGCTTTGCTTGGGATCTCGCGGGTCTTTGGAGTATTGCACAGGCAGGATGTACGTTAGCTGGATATTATGGAGAACAGACAGGTAAGTGTATGGTGCTTTTTACTTTTACAATGTTTATACTGGATTTATGGTACTTGCTGCTGGATTGAATTTATGGTGTGTGTATGGTACTTGCTGCCTTTATACTGGATTGAATCTGGGGGGGGTGTATGTGTAAATGCCCCAGGTGCTCATGGTGGTGTGGTAGGGAATACCTCAGGCTTGAACCCTGTACCCTGTATGCAGGTGTTAAAGACTTGAGTTCCCTACCCACCACCATTTGTAAAAAAATTGCAGATTTTTGCCTCATATTTGATCTGATCTGTTCCTCATAATATCTGTGGTTTGTAAATGTTGCGATGCTTGATATTTGGTGTGTTATCTTCTCCCTGTGTTTGTGTGGGTTTGCTTTTATTTGATGTTGCACTGGTAGCATTGTTGCCTCACAGCTGCAGGTTCTCAGGTTTGATTCTAGGCTGGGGTTCCTTCTTTGTGGGGTCTGTTATATTCTCCCTGTGTTTGTATGGGTTTGTTTTTATTTGATGGTGCACTGGTAGCATTGTTGCCTCACAGCTACAGGCTCTCGGGTTTGATTTTTGGCTGGGGTTCCTTCTTTGTGGGGTCTGTATCTTCTCCCTGTGTTTGTGTGGGTTTGCTTTTGTGTCCTCCCATGTTACAAAGACATGTCTGCATTATTTCTTCCTGCGTCTCTGCTGAAAATTGTTTTTGTTCTGTCAGACTGTCCTGAATAAAAAATGTTAAATAAAATTGACAGGCATTTGAATTTCAGACTTAAGGGTTTCTGAATGCTTAATTCCTTGCATATTTGATGGTGCAGTGGTAGTATTGTTACCTCCCAGTTATAGGTTGCCTCACAGCTGTAGGTTTTCTGGTTTGATTCTTGGTTGGGGTGGCTTCTGTGTGGAGTCTGCATCTCCTCCCAGTGTTTGTGTGGATTTGCTCTGGTGCCCTGCCATTTTACAAAGACGTGTCTGCAGTATTAATCCCTGGGTCTCTGCTGAAAATTGTTTTTGTTCTGTCAGCAGTAAAATTGACCGGCATTTGAATTTCAAACTTCATGTTCTTCAGAATACATAGTAGCACAACCTTTTTTTCTAGCAATTTTCTAAGTTTATAAGATTAATATTTTAAATTTGTCCCTATTTTTGGGACTGTATTCCCCCATTATTGGTTTCGTCCAGGTTTTTGTGCTAAGGTTGACAGCTATGGCAAGAACTGAATTCACTGATTATGTTTGAGGGCTGTATTCCCTCATTACTGGGTTTGTCCAGGTGTTTTGTACTAAGAGGTTGACAGCTATGGTGAGAACTGAATTCACTAAATGATAGCCATTTAAGTTTCAGTCTTCCCCTCTTTTACAAAGCAGCTGATGTGACGTAGTGGTATGTTACTCTGACTGTTTTTTGCTCAGGGACCTTGGCAGTAAAATGTATGGTGGCAACACAAGATTTTATTCTAGCAACTTTCCAAGATTATGCAAGCAATGTTTAATGTGTCCCTGGTTTTTGGGCTTTTGACCCCCCCCCCAATACATTTTGGCTTTTTCCAGTTTTCTTGAGCTGCGAAGTTGAGATGCAGTTGAGTATTGAGTAGATTTTACAAGGAGCTGAGAGCTGCAGGGGAATAGAAGTTTAGTGCTTTGCCTAGTTAATACTACAGCACAACAGGTTGTATACTTGCTTTTGATGCAGAAGGCTGTGGGTTCTACTCCCACAAGGGGTGGATGCTGCCATACTGAGAATGTTCTCCTTGGTGAAGATACTAACTATGAGTCTATTATCAGTTTGCCATCCATTTCCTCTTGCAATATTATTACTAGCTTATCATTTTTTAATGTAATATAGGCAATTTATTCCTGAGGGGCAACAGACACTTTATTTTTCGATGAAACCATGAAATATAAAGGTGATTGCTAGCAGCAACCGCTTCATTAGTTAAAGATTTCTTTAATGTGGAATTATTTAGATGACTTACTTCAGAGATTGTGCATATTTACTGATAATGGACTGTAGAATTGTGCATATTTACTGATAAAGGTGGACTGTAGAATTGTGCATATTTACTGATAATGGTGGACTGTAGAATTGTGCATATTTACTAATAATGGTGGACTGTGGAATTGTGCATATTTACTAATAATGGTGGACTGTAGAATTATGTATATTTACTAATAATGGTGGACTGTGGAAGTCTGAGTAGACTTTTTTATGATAAATGTTCTCAACTGGGCAGTTTTGCCATTATGGGTGCATATGGTTTGTTTCATTGCTTACTGGAAAAATGTTCAAAACAAATTTGAAACACCCTCTAACAAGTGTACTGTATTGTAGAAGGAATATAATTTTAGTACAATGAGGAAGGTGTATCAAAGAGCACATGTATGTTTCATATGCAAGGGGCCTATGATTTGAAAACAGCCCAAAATTAATCTTTATCTGCCACTGGCAAAATGTATTTTCTTTGAATGTGGGTTTCAATGCTGTTTCAATGAATGTGAGTTTCAAGGGCAGAGAAGTTTTAATGCTAAGTTTTCATTGTGAGACTGCATTGCTTTGTTTAACAGATGACTTAGCGTTTGTGCTGTAAAATACAAAATAAAACTTTCAAATGAAGTCCAACTCATCATAGAAGTAAAGCAGTATGCACATTAGTGTTTATGGTAAATGGAGTGAAATAGCCAAGTAATGGTTCATTGGAATGGCTGTAGAGGCTCCATTCAACCATTATTTTGTCAGGGGGGAAGGGCAGCAAACTCAGACAGGCCCAGCTGAACTATACCTCCCAACTGTCCTAGATTTTCAAAGAATGAATAGATTTTTGCTTCTTATTTTTGGTTTGTTCTTCATAAAATTTGTAGTTTTCTGGCAAATCATTTAGGAATTAAATCACTAAATAATAAGTTTCAGACTTCATAACCTTCAGAAAAATGCATGTTAAAGTAAGAGCTGTTCTATCAACTGTCTCAATTTATACAAGAGCAATTTTAGTACTGTTTATATGTGCCCCCAATATATTTGGCCTTGTTCAGATTTACTGCATTAACAGGTTGAGAGGTACATGCAAATAAATTGCTTTATAGAATTAGGCATAGCCAACCTCTCAACTGTCCCCAATTTTTGGCTCAAAATGTTGCTCTTCCCTCTAATAATCCCTCCGCAAAATAGCAATTTTGGAAGAAAACATGGAGGATTTACAATTAAGAAATAACTGTAATAATCAAAGTTATAGATTACTTGAAATGCATGTAGATTCTTTTATTTTGTCAGCTGCTCAAGGTAGCAGTACTAATATTAAAGTGTCCCTTCTTTGACAGGTAGCAGATGTATTGTGTGTCTATTTTATATTTTTGCATCACATTCTTGGTCCATTTTTCATAAAATTGTGTTTTTGGCAAATTAGTGACAAATCACTAAAGACTGAAGTTAGAAAATGACAGACATTTGAGTTTCAGATTTTATACCCTTCAGAAAATTCATACTAATGCAAGACCTATTCTAATATCTTTCTAAGTTTATTAGAGCAATATTTAAAAATTGTCCTTATTTTTGGGCCTTTGTCCCACTTCTGTGCATGGCTTTGTCCAGATTTCTTGCTCTTGAGGTTGAGAGGTATGACAAATGTGTCAGGGCCATCACAGTCAGCCAGAGAGATTTCAAATTGTGACATGCTTGTTGCACCCCACTCCCCCATGTAGTGACTCTGGATGTGTCCAAGCAAGGCAAGGAGTAGTTGTATCTACCTTGGATGGGGAGGACACACTGCATAAGTACTACAGTGGCTTTTCATCTGTCCTTGATTTTGCAGAATGGTCTGGTTTCTGTCATATTTTTGTACTGTTTTATGCTTACTACTCAGATTTATGATTATTACTCAAAGTGCCTGTTGCTCTGTGTTTAAGTAGCAATGCTTTAATGACCATAAGGTAAGCTTGTCTGAGATCGTAAGATGCAAGTAAGCTTTAATAAGCATACTGTTAAAGAATTGCCAACACTGAAAGCCTTTCTGTTGTTGCCATGCAGAGAATACTTGACTAGATAATGTATAAGCCTTGGGTATTAAAGGACAGGATTCCATTATTTTAAAAAGCTCATTACACATTACACTTGTTGGAGACTTCCAGTCATCTCTACAGACTTTACCCGTAAACTAAACAGAATGCCAATCATGTGTGGTCCATAACCTGTACAGTAATACTTTAAGCAATGTATCTTGAGCTTGTTTCTTGTTTGCTTTTCATTTTTTACTTTTATTATGTTTTCCCCATGAAACAAGTTGTCAGGCAGCAGGTCTTTTTTGGATAAGAAACATTTTTACAAGTGGGGGCATCACATAGATTCCTACTTTCAGCATGTTACTTGGTACTTTAATAAAGCTGAATATATTATAATTAGAACTGCAGTGCAAGGAGAAGTGGTTTGAGTTGAGTGCTTCTGGTTTTTCTTATACTTGATTTTGACTGGCATTCCAGTAATGTATTTAAAAAGTAATTTATTTTTTCATGCCTCACAACCTTTTGTTTCCATCTAGATATTAAGTAAGCTGTCATGCAGCCAATGCATTGAAATATTTTTATTCTTCTACACTTATATTTGTCTTGATTGGACTTTCATAATGATGGTTTGCCACCCAGGGCAGCGAATTTAATTAAAGTTGTTTTTTTGTGGTTTTGTGCATAGCTCCTCCCCTTTCTGGTTGACCACACCTCTTCCCCTTGACCCCACCCATTCAGCTGTCTCCTGCAGCCCCCCTGTGATTTGAAGTCACCAGCCGCCACTGCATCTGCAGGGTCTGATTCACCCCAATCTAATAACCCTGAAACTGACAGCTTGGTTTCTCCACTTCCAGTGATTGCCAGACATGAAAACCTCTCATCCCCTGTGTGCAATATTCTTATTGCAACTCATAAATCATCCACCAGACTAATCTATCTTAACAAATGGAAAAGGTTCTCTCTATGGGCAGCGAATAAACAATTAGACCCCTTGTTTCGGTGGTACTGGATTACTTATCACATCGTTTCCATTCTGGGGTGTCTGCCTCTACTATTTGTGTGCATTTAGCTGCCATCTCAAATTTCCACATTGGTTTTCAAGATTCTTCACTTATGTCACACAGACTCTGTAAAACTTTCTTGAAAGGGGTTATCCACCTAAAACCTCCCTTTAGAGAACCGGTACAACCTTAGGATTTGGCATTGATTCTGCAAGCTCTAACAGCTTCCCCCTTTGAACCTGCATCTTGATGTGATGTAAAATATCTCTCTTGGAAAACTTTGTTTCTGATTGCAGTCACATCGGCCAGACGCTTGTCTGAACTTCAAGCCTTATGCATAAAACCTCCCTATCTTATCTTCCATAAGGACAGGCTATCACTGAGAACTAATTCTTCCTTTTTACCAAAAGTGGTGTCAGAGCAGTCTATCAACCAATCTATTGACCTTCCAGTGTTTTCCTAACCATTCTAACAAGGGAGAGTATTGCCTCTACTCCTTGGATGTTCATAGGCAAATACGATTTTATCTGGACAGAACAAAATCTACTCATAAATCAGACCAACTGTTTCTGGCTTTTTCTGGGCCTAGACAAGGTCATCCTGTATCAAAAGTTGCATTGGCTTCATGGTTGAGAAATTGTATTACCTTTATCTACAACAAAAACAGTGTCACCTTGCCTCATAGAGTGAAAGCTCATTCTACAAGATCTATGGCAACTTCAGCAGCTTTCCATACTAAGGCTTCCCTCAATGATATTTGCTCAGCTGCAACTTGGGCCAGACCTCATACCTTTATTCTTCATTACAAATTGGACTTGGCCTCCAGAGGTAGTGCTTCCTTTGGCTCAATGGTGCTCAGGAATGTCCTTCCATGAGGGCCACCTAGGGATACAGGTAGCTGGGGACTCTGTCCCATCAGTAAGGAATGAATGAAGATTAACAACTTCAGATAAAGAAGTTATGTCTTACCATAACATTCCATCTCTGTTGTTGATCTTCATTCATTCATTACTTCCCACCCACAGTCCCCCATCCGGAGGTTCCTGGTTCATCTCATGTACTCCTTTATTGTAGGTCTGTTATGACCAGAGTTAGCCTTTACCTTTATCTATCAACTTGCAAACTCGATCTGAGGTAACAGGGAGCAGAGCATTCTGGGTAGGACCTTGGATAGAAAGTTTTTGGCTGATGTGAGCTTGATATTGGCCATCTCAGTTCCAAGGACAGAACTGACACCCCATCAGTAATGAATGAACAAAGATCAACAACACAAATGCAACGTTATGGTAAGACATAACTTCTTTTTCTTGTTCTGAGTTACATTATATATTGTGTTCTTTGTTCAATCAAACAAATATGCTTGTGTTCCACACTCTGTTCAAATGAATGATTAACGTAATAATGTATTGCAGGTCGAAATCCTTATGCATTCATACTTAATACAGGATATCATTGTGAAGTCAGAAATATTATATTGCACTATATTTGTTCCTGAAGTTAAAGTCACTCATAATGTTTATTGTACAGTCTTGATGTGAAGATTTTCTCCTTTGGACTCCACTGAAAATGGACAATAGCCATTTGGACACTTCCAGATAAATGAAAATAAACTTTCTTTCATATGCCCAGAAACTTAGTCATGAGGAGTTGTTTTTGAAAGAAGTTGAATTACATTGAATAGGTCAGGATTTCTTTCATGTAATCACAGACAAATATCAGATAAGTATCTACCCAAAAAAACGTAGTTACTCTTGAGAGTGCAGGGAAGCTTGTATATGTAAGCAAATGATCATTTTTCACTTGAACAAAGTTAATCATTGCTCTATATTGTCAAGTCAAGTGTGTTTCTATGAGTATAGAACAAATTAAATTTACTTCACTGGGTGGCATTCAAATATTAGCGGTGAACCCATTGAGAATGTGGTGATTTCTGGGAGGAATGCATGTCTGAAAACTGGAATACATCTCAGAAAAAGGGATTGCCAATAATGTTGTTTTCATACGGTTTCTATGATGTCATAGTCATTGTACATATACCCTTTTACAAAGGGCTTATTGAAATATGTCTGCCTGTTCAAAAAAAGCTAAAGTTATTCTCCTTTAGCATTTTAAGAATGAATTGAAGGAACAGCCATTACTTTGCAATTTGTGATTATTTTATTATTATTATTGTTTCATATTATATCTACTGATTTTTTCCTATTAGACTCTGACAGCTTACAAACATTTATTAGATTTGCCTGAAATATAATCATGCACATATTCCTTTTTCACAGGATGTCAAAAAGAGTACATATCAAAATCCAAAATATAGTATGCTATTATAAAATCAAAACCAAATCAATTATATTTTGCCCCACACATTTGGTTATTTAAGTATTTTGAGTGTTCAGATAGCAAAAATAGCATTACCAAGAATTGTGAATTTCTACTGAACATTTCAAGAAGTGCAACTGTCTTTGCATTTAATAGCACTGCCCAAGTGCTGAATTAACAGGAAGCACTGCTTCAAGAAATTAAAAACAACTGTACACAATGTAGGCACCTATTCTTCCTCAAAATCAAAGTAAATGTTTAAAATGTTCACTCTTCCTGAAGGCCTACTTTCCTTGCACACTCCGCATTTAGCTTATTAGTAATGGCTTAAGAACATCACAAGAGTGTTTCAGTAATTAACATGGTGCTCAAAACACCTAAATGGATCAGACTGAAGTGTTTCAGGCTTATAAAGAAAGAAGTAATAGGGTACCTAAGCTAGCCTTATATACAAAACTATATTTTAATATCAATTTCTAACTTTTCACAGAATTCCTAAAGCACTGTAGAACAATTTTGATGTGGTTCTGCAAAATTAGGTGGCAATACAGTTAGAGGTGCTCATTTGTACTCTCTTCCAGTGTGTGGAATCTCACAGTGATCCATGTACAAGTCTCGCAGTATTCTTATAAATCAAGGACATGTTATGTGATAATATAGACTATAAATTAAAACATGACACCTTTTCTGATCAACTTGAATTCACCAACTTGAATCAAAGAAAATATATTTTCATGGAAGACTGTATATATCCTCTCTGCTAATCTTTTCCATCTATTCACCGCAAAATACCTGTAGACTCCAATGCACTTAATGGGAATAGCTTCAACATACCAACATAACAAATCTATAGACACCAGTTTTTAAAATAATATTAATCCATGGGGTTTGGCTGCCCACCTGAAGTCTGCCCTACATCTGGAAATTGTTCCTACAGAAGTGAATTTCACATAAAAACATTGTGTAGAGACAGTGTCCCCCTAAATCATCAACCCAAAGCTGTTACTACAATAATATTAATGAGTGGCACCCCACCCCTTGTCAAAGGAGTGTAACTTGAGCAGACCAATGCTGATACTATAACTATATTACTTCCTCTTATCTTTATATGATATAAGACTTCTATCTTGCCTAAAAACGTGGGACTCAGCAAAAGGTAATATACCTATGGTCATCTACATTAATTTACCCATTCTTTTAAGCAAAGCTCTCTGAATCCTAACTGTACATTACTGACATATTTTAACCTAAAACAGCTATAAAATGGATTAATCAAATGGCCATTTTAACTCTAGTAGTTACATTCTAGAACTGAAAATGTTTAAACTGGGGCCTAGAATCAAGCTTTCTACAGAAATCCTAAATGATAAATGCTTGGTAAAAAAATATTATCGCAACCACATTTCAAGTGTGTGTTCACAGGCCAATTTCTTCATGAACAGTACATTTTCTGGGCCAAATACATTCAAATGTATTTTAGAAAACATTTCAATACAGATGTTACAAGGACAGCAGTGAAAATGTATTTCGTTAAAATGTTTCTTCAACGGATGTCCGGAGACATTTCCATGTGTGGCCCCATGGCCCAAAGGTGCATGCTGTACGCATTTGTCCATCTCCAAAAAGAAAAAAAAAAAAAAAGCTGAGGGACAGTCCCTGAAATGGGGTGGCTTGGCTCAAGGAATTTCACTTATATAGGTGCACTTAGATGATGTGGAAATATTAAACTAGTTCACTTACAAGGTGTACAGAACAACGTTCTTTGTTTTGGCAGGCATTCTCTGAAGACCAATGCTTACATGCAAAATCCCGGAGACTTGATCTGTATGACAGGTGGGCCGTAGTTTACGTGTCTGAAAAAAAGCAAGTAATTTCTCACTTTGGGGTGGTTTGGCTCAAGGAGTTTCAGGTATAAATGTGAAGTTAAAATAAATGATGATTTGTAAAGATTATAGTAGTTCACTTGCAAAGTAAACATAATAACATATTTTGTTTCGGCATGCATTTTCTAAATAGCAATAACTACAGTAAATGCAAAATCGCAGGCACTTGAAGCATATGACAGGCACTGTCTACTTCACTTTTCTGAAGAAAACAAGTACTTTCTCAACTTTTACTTGTCAACTTATTTTAAAAAAACTTGGCAACCTATATATGACACTTTCTTGAAGGAGAAGGGCTTGGAAATGATCCACTTCTGTTTGGAATGTGGTTGCGATAATACGTAAGTACCAAAAATGTTGCCACATGAGGGCTTACCTCCACTGGTGGAGTAGTTTTCTCTGTCTCTCTTACTGTGATCTCTCACCTTCATTTATGTTCACTTGTGTCTTTACACACACATGTACATATCCTTGCTCGCTCGCTCTCTCTCTATATATATATATATAAAGAGAGAGAGAAAGGATATGTCTACAGTTTGTTATCATGATTGTTAGAGTCTTGTCACTTTCTGGTTCAGTTTTTAGTTGAGGATTTGTTATGATCAATGATAAATGAACTAACTCAGTGTTATTTACTTCTGTCTCATGTCCTTCAGTAAAACTGACAGAGAAATTAATTGAAAAAAGTATCTGCAATGTCTTTCAGGTCTTACCATGGCTAGTAAGTAATATGAATGCACGCATGACTCCAAATGATCACATCATGGTACTGGTACCCATTTCCAATTTTTAATGGCCAGTGTAAGAGTTTACTTAGATCTGTCTATCTATCTATCTATCTATCTATCTATCTATCTATCTATCTATCTATCTATCTAATTTTATTACTGTTCACCAGGTTAATCCTGACTAAGCTAGGCACTTTCTTGGAGAAGATCCAAGGAGGAGTTTCCCCAAAACAGTGACAGATACAGTTATAAATGTATACACAAAGAAAAACATAATACGTATATACTGTGCATAGTTAATGAATAGCAAAACATAATAAAAAAATAGATGGTGATCCTCAAATTAAAACAAAATTGCATTACCAGGAGATGAAGTAACATTAAAACATGCACTTTTACTGGTATGGTCTCAGATGAATACTTCTCTTAAACTGCCAGAAGGTAATACCATCTTATAAATCTGGCAGATGATAATAATACATTATAAAAAGTGTGTGAAGAGCTATGGTGAGCTACTAGCAAAAAGCAAGAGTTCAGCATGTAGATGTCATAGACATGTCGATGTCATACACATGTAGATATCAAACACATGTAGATGTCATACACATGTAGATGTCATACACTTGACATACTCATGCCATATGTGACAGACAGTGACTACAGACTCCCATACCACTTCTTTCAATTTACAAAGTGGTATAAAACCAACAGCAGGGGGATCGAATTCCATCACTCATTCCAGTTAATGTTATTAAAAGGGTAATTGCTATTAAGGTTCTACAGTAAAAATGTACTGATACCTTGGGTAACATTGAAGAACTACCACACCCATATGAGCTTTCAATTATACATTTGCAAATCAAAGTTTTAAACACAGGGTCCACGGGATTATAAACATTTCAAACTGAGGCCATTACTTTCTTGTACAACCTTACAACAGTAATTAAAATATGGCCAGAATTATTTTGTACATACACTCAAGTAAATACTTCCAGAATGGGAGTAAACAGTAACCCTCTAACAGTGACACCTCCTCTTTCCCAGTTTATGGTATCATTGCCACAAAGCAGGAGTAAAGCACATTTTATACCATTAAACTAAGCCAGCATTTAAATACTTAAATGGTAGCAATTAGCTCTGTGTAGTCAGCCCTCAAAGGGTGGACCCCCACTGATGAAAGTACCCTAGTAAAGTACAATAAGTCCCCCAATAACAAGCTTTTAAAGTTGAATAACAACGTTTGATTTGAAATAAGTAAATTCAAATGCTTTCCTCCCAATAAACGTGCAAATGGTATATGACATTCACAAGGAATTGAAAATTAATATTTGACTGGACAGGCAATGCACAGAAAGTGCTAGGCATTAGCTAACTAGTCTCTACATGCTTTTACTAAAGAATTGAACTGTCTCCTGGCTGTCAAGCTTTTAGAATCAAAATAAATTCTCAAATCCCATACAGCAGATAATCCACAACTAAACTCTGCCCCAAGCTCATGGTCTATTAGGCAGGTCTAGTGAATGAAATTCACTAACTGTCTCAATTAACAGTCTGTCTTTGCTTCAATATGTCTTAAAACAGGACTTCTTGGGGGGGGGGCTTGTTTTAATTCAAATTTTAGAAAATGTTTGCGTGTGTACACAATTACATCCAAGTGTGAGGGAAACACTTAGCAATCAAAAGTCCAAATAAAGAACATTTTACATAGCACAACATCACCAAGAAGAATTAACTTTGTAACAGCACACGTTTGTGTAAGCAAGATTACTTTCCTTTTTAAACTGTATTACATATTCACAGTGGCAAATACAATTATATATCATTCTACACATTTTCTTTTCCATGCTACATTTTACTAAAAAGGTAAGTGCAATGCAGTTTCATCTTTTAAGCAATTCATTGCATTTTAAATTTGACACAACTTTAACACAGCTTTGTTTGTTTCTCACAAATTTTCCTTAGGAAACAGACAGTAACATATCAATGTTTATTACAGTTTCCTAATATATATGACAGGACGGGTAAAACAGTCTATTGGGAGGTACATAAGAAATATTTTTGCGGGTAGATTCACAGAGTAGACAAGTTAAAGATCCCATTAACTGGAACTGAAGAGCTGCTCCTACTGTAGGATACACTGTTATAGTCATATGAGATGTAGGTTTTGGGGCTATTTTATAAACAGCTGTGTAAATTCCTGACCACATATGGATGGGAATAACGTTTTCAGTAGAAGGAAAGAAGCTGCTAATGCTCTGATTTATTTATTATTTGTTAACTGGGAAAGTCCAACTTGGAACAAAGCCAATTTTCAGCAGAGGCCTGGGGAGAAACACTCCAGATGCATATCTTTGTAATGTGGGAGGAAACTGGAGCACCCAGATGAAACCCACATGCACACAGGTAGGACATGCAGACTCCACACAGAAGGAATCCCAGCCAAGAATCAAACCAGAGAACCTCCTGCTGTGAGGTGACAATGCTACCGCTGCACCACTGTGCCATGTGATGTCTACATCAGTAAATATTAGATACTCATAGTTGTTTCCATGTAGACATCCATTGCCTAATTTTGTATATGTGCTTCAATAAACAATACTAGCTAAAGTGCTTAAGCTCAGTGTGCAGAAGGAACACTATTACACTTGTTTGTATCATCTAAATGACTAACACAAGGACTTATGACCCTGGTCATATCCACTGTTATATGATATTGATTAACAGCTGTTAATTTTTTTCCCTGTTTGTTTGGATGCTCCTGATAGCTAGAAAATGTATCTTCTGGCATAGTAATGTGTTAGCACAGACATGTAGGAGTGAATGTGTTTGGAGAATTCTTCCACCTGCTGCATTTCCAGTGGAATGCATACTGAAATGCCATTTACAGATAACTGGGCCTTTACGTCCTTGGGTTTTATCTGTGCACTGGCTGCAATGCCTATTTGTGTTGTCACACTCCTAGGGAAAACATTACTTAGAAGATTTGATCCTGAATGTGCACTGGTGTGTGTGGGTGTGGCTGTGTGTGTGTGTGTGTGTGTGTGTGTGTGTGTGTGTGTGTGTGTGTGTGTGTGTTTTGTGTCCCCATTCCTGTGTATTTGGTAGTATACATGTAGGATGAGAGTTCCTCTAGGAAGACTATATGGTAGCTAGGATAGCTGCCTGTCTACCTGTAAGGGATGATGTCTGAGGTTGGCATTGTGTGCATTATACAGTATTAAGAAGATGTCCTACTTTGTAGATATGTTGTCTGCCACTTTCTACTGATCACAGGACCATTATCTGGAAGGGGTTACTTTGTAAGTAACTTTTATCTTCACGTTCCTGCAACACAACACGGATCACTCTTGCAATGAACATGCACAGCAGGAATGTAGCATTTTTTTCAGTATGGCTTAATGGTCTCTGACAATCTAGAATACAAATATTTTTTTTTCTGGATCCAAACTTGATATGTGTCCGAAATGTTTTATTACATTGAATTTATTCTTGTCCCCCTTAACCACAGCTCAAACAGACATGCAAAAAGGTAAAGGGTATAACAGTAGAGAGTGGGGATGGCGCAGTCAATGGCAGTGTTGGGTGAAGAATTATACTGTATAAGAAGGAGAATGCAGAAGAGAGATGATGCATTTACAAAGAGAAAAATATGATGCAACACAAAGAGAAGAGAATGAAAAGAATCCAGAGGAATTGGGGAAACCTGGAGATTAGATGTTAAAATAGTGTAAAGGACTAAGGAAGGGGAAAGCAGAATAAAGGGAGGAGGAAGTGTTTGTGAACAGGCTAGGAAAATATATTTATACTGTTTGTTACAATTACATAAAGAGACATAACACATTAAGGGTCATAAGGATCCGTATTTACTGAATTGTGCCCAAAAATCATGCAAAGATAATTTATGGGAGGCATACTTCTCAGGAACTCTGGACAAAGCCCTTTCTCTAGCTAATCCCAAACTGCATGTGTCACTCCCACCTCTTCTCCATACATTCTACTTCAGAACTATCACATCCAAGGACATTCACCCTCTGCTTGAAAAGGTTAAACCTGATAGCCCCTTAGTACTGATAATCTTCACGCATGCTTTATCGCAGTAGAGACAATATCATAACCCCATTTAAACACATCTACAACTGTGTATTACACTTAATATTATGATGAATATCTAGAAGAATGCCTTTATAAAATCACTCCCTAAAAAACCCAGTCCATACAATCTATCAGACGTTTTGCCCATTTCTGTTCTCCCTACCTTAGGAAAGATTCTGAAGGATTTAATTTATTTTCAACTTACTCAATACATCAACCAATACCACCTACTCTTTCAAAAACAGCATGGCTTTTGTTCTTGTTGCAGTACATGCTTAGCTATCTGGACACTCAGCAACAACATTCTTCTTGGAATGGACAAAGACTTACTTACTGGAGCAATATTTATTGACCTCCCCAGACCTTTTAATCTTGTTGATCACTCATTTCATCTGGACCATCTCACTGAAACAGCCATTAGTGATTGCACACTGCCCTGGTTCAAAAACAACCTCTCTAATCACAACCTCTCAGTAAATTTCCATTCATCTACCTCTACATCAACCCCTCTACAGAAAGTGTCCCCCAAGAACCTATTCTGACACTGTTCTTCTTTTACATCTACATTTACAAACTTTCTTTTGACTTACCCCATCTACTCCTCCTGCTTTATGTGGATGACATGCTTCTAGTCCACTACAACCATTCTGAATCTTCTCTTAAACTCGAACTTCAGGCTGATTTTTATGCAATTATTCAATGAGTGAGTGATAAACAATTACTACTAAACTCCTCTAAAACAAACATGCTTTTTGGCATTAGACAAAAGCTCAGTTCTATCTACAGGCCTCTAAAAATTCCCAATCATCTTAATAACTCAGTTGAAGATGTCACTTCATTTAAATACCTAGGGATTTGGTTTGACCCCTGCCTAAATTTTAAATTCCACCTGGACTTACACACAAACACACACACACACACACACAGACACACACACACACACACACACACACACACACACACACACACACACACACAAAATCAACTCACTCCTGTACTGGGCTAATAGGATCTCCCCTTTTCTTATCAATATCAATAAAATGCCACAGGTAAAGGTATCTTGCTGGCTCAGTTAGAATACTGTCTCCCACGAATTGCTACAGTCTCTAAAAGAAATATAGCCACCATTCAGTCCATTCCATATGCAATTTGCAGATTCATCACTTTACCCAATAAGTGAACACCACTAAACCATTGAAAAACTGACTGGCTACCTGTGAAACAATGTGCTGACTTTCTACTTGCCTCTCAACTATTTAAACTTATCAAGAATGACACCTTCTCTCCACTAGCTTCCAGAATATTCACAGATGCACCAAAATGCAGCCTTATAAATCTTAAAAACTCATGTCTTCTTGTCCAACCCCTCCAAACTAGGCTTCGCTGCACAGACCTTGCTTTTTCAGTCCTTGGTCCCAAACTGTGGTAATCTCTCCCATCTTTTCTTAAAGGTCATTCCTTTTACCCTATTTTCCATTAACAAATAACAGCACATTTCAAGACTCTAGGAAAATGCAACTGCTATCTCTCTGATGATGTAACTTAACTTCTTTATTCCATTCTTCCTTCTACATACCTTGCTCTAACTCTATTTTTGACTGTGATTCTTTTGCCATGCCAACTCTGATTTCCCCTCTCTCTATATAATGCATGCATATATTATGGTTTTCACTCACTCTGTATATAATATGTTATCTATTGCCTTTATTCCCTCAAGCTAACTATGATGTTAACTTTGTAAATGTTGTCATTCACTATGTATATAATGTCATGTGACTTGTGTGCCTTCCCCAGGTTGAGATTGAAATGGGTCCAATGGAATCAGTGCTCTACCCTGGTTAACAAAATTAAAAATAAAATAAACAGAATAAATAAATGTGGTGACAAAGTCCCAAAATCAAGAATAATTTTTAAATATTTCTCCAATTAATTTCAATTATTAATAAAACAAATAAGTAATACATTAACATATATTTTCTGAACAATAAGAAGTCTGAAATTGCAATGACTGATATTATTGACAGACTGTAATTCTCAAAGATTTAACAGAAAATAAAAAAAAAATGAGGTTCATGGAAACTACTAAGCAAAGTTGGGGACATTCTGCAAAATTTTGGGTATTGGGAAGGAGATGGAAGTTGGAGAGATCATGTATGAAAAGAAACTGTAAAAATCCTGATAGTTTCATCAATTTGAATGAGCTAAAGGCCTAGAACAACCCTAAGGAGGGATGCATCATGTGTTTGAATGAGTTAAAGGCCTATAACAACCCCAAGGATGGATGCATGATTGTGTAGTTATTTCTGCACATTCATAAATGTTCACACACTCATGCATACACATTATCTAAAGTATGTGTATCTATGTACACCTTCACTCTGGCATTTGTATGTACTCGACTGATACCTGAAAGTGATTTTTGGTAATACTCCTACATTTACATGCAAAGTGTTAGTTAGCAACTGCTATTTTTAAAATACTTACTCTCTGTTTCTCTAGCATAAACAGACGCACACACAGACACACACACAGACACACACACACACACACACACACACACACACACACACACACACACGCATGCACACACACACACACGCACGCACACACACACACACACACACACAGACACACACACGCACACATGCACACACACACACACACACACACACACACACACACACACACACACACACACACACACACACACACACGGTCACTTGTGCAGACACAAACAGCAAAGCACATGCTCATTTCTATTTCTGAATGATGTCAATACAAACTAGGTAGCACACTTCTGGAAAAGTAGTACTAATGTAAGAGTTTGAGGGTATTTTATTATGTGAGGCTGTAATAAGGTGCATCATTTTTATCTAAAACTTGTCAGTCCAGATTATTCCACTCTGCTTCTTGTCAGTTCTGCATCTTTAGTCGAGAGTTTGATCAGTTAGTCATCACATCTGTACATGTTAAAGGACTGCTTCATTTTGAAACCATAGAAATTAGTATAAATCCATATCTTCTTTCTTCCTACAAATCTGTAACTTCGTAATAATGTAAAGAAAATGTATTAATGCTTGGTACTGGATACCTAAGCATTTTCAAATCAAGAAAGTATGTTAGGCATATATACAGACATATAGCACATCAAAAATATTGCCCCATCTTTATCTATGCAATGAAGAGGTGAAAAACTGTCCTCAAAACATAATTTAAGATAGTAAATGTCTCTGCACAGATGTTTATTTGAAAATAAGTAAGATGCCCCGTCTTCAAACTGTAAAACCACAGCAAACCAGAAACTGTTGATAGTTCACTAGTGGCTTTCCTGCCAAGGCAGGCAACAAACATATCTTTAGTTTATTATATTGCATCAGCTCTGTTTAGGGACTGTACCTGGGTATCTTTGCCTACTGACATTTTTTTATTATTTTATTTATTTTATTTCCATTTTTATAACCGGGGAGGTCCACTGGGCCCAAAAGGCCTATTTTCAGTGGAGGCCTGGGGAGAAAAGCTCCATAATAAAAACAATTACAGAAATTAAAACAAGTAACAATAAAAACAATTACAGAAATTAAAACAAGCAAGTATAGAATCATACATTTGTACAAATTATTCATAGAATAATGCAAAAGAACACATACATATGAAATATGTGAATAGTATCATTTTTACAATCAAATTCAGAGAGCAATTTTCATGTAGAGCCATTCGCACAGAGTAGAGATGGGAGCCTGTGTACAGTATTTAAATAATAAGTACATTGGGGAGAAAAATTCAATATACAGTTGAAGTAGAGGGGGGAGCTGTAGAAATAGTAGAAAGTAGAGGCGTTTGAAGGAGAACATGTCTAGGAGACATAAGAGGAATTTCTAATACACAAGTACACAAAAGTTTCAAAGGAAGAAAAAGGGGTGTGTTTGTGTCTCTAGGTAATGGAGGACAGTGCCTGTCTTATAAATCCCCACCTAGGCCATATGTGTCAGTAACTTAGTAATTACTACCTGGATGGATGTTGCATTTAACAATGCTAAATACTTCAGCGTCATCAAATAGAAACCATGCACTAGAAGGAAAAGTGAACAGAAAAGATGAAACCTCAGTAGCAAAAATAATAATTATAATAAGGAACACATACAAAAGTAAAAATGTAAACTTATTTTATTTACAAAAGTCAAGACAACAAAACAGTTGACTGTGAAGTATTGATATCTTGCATGTAAAGCTCTGTAACACCTGAGAGAATGGAGAGGTTCAGGCATATTAAAGTTCTTGAAAGGTGCCAAATCTCCATAACATGTGTGTCATTCTTAGTGAGATCATGGTGCCATGGAGATATAGACTAAAAGAAGAAATACTCATGCAGGAAAACTGACTTGAGATAGGCTGAGCATAGGAGTTATGAGTCATATTAACAATAGCTGGCATTAATATGCATAAAGGACTTCCACTGAGCATATCTATGTATACATTAAACAGTACTTCAGCATTACAACATGCTTATTAATATGTATAATCTTTTCACTATACTGTCTTCACTAAAACACATTGTCACATTTTGTTGTTTGCTTATTAAACTTTTCTGTGGAGACTAATGGCCAAGCCAAAGGCCCAGATAAGTT